>NW_012153063.1:4592873-4594152 GCF_000956105.1 Propithecus coquereli | reverse complement strand
GATACATATGTATTATGTAGAAAATGCAGCTATGTAGAACAGACTGCTCACTGTAAGGCCAAAAATAAAGCTTTATCTTCTCCTTGTCCTGTTTACGTAATACAAATATTTTTTCTCTTTAAAAAAATAAAGTATTAAAATACAACCTTTTGAATTATGGAAGTCCCAAGGAAAGAAAACCCTCATACATTTAGCTGTGCTTAAAGAATAAAATCACCACATTTAAACAGATTAATAAAAACTGTTTGAAATTGATTTGTATCTTCAACAGCTGGAGGATGGTTGTTCTTCAGCCATTGGATGAACATAATTTGGGTGAAGAAGAGGTAAGCTGCCTTTCATTTCATGGAATAATTATACATTGTATATTATGAAGTCTGCTTATTTTGATGTTAAAGGAACTAAAGGAAAATATAAACCCTTTAAATTCTGCTGATCTTTTTCTTTTCACTTATGAAAGTTTTTCAAAACAGATATTAATTCAATTAGAAAAATGACATTTTTGTGCAAATCTGACTCAAAGATAATATATAAAGGAACTTTAAAAAGCAAAAATAAAATATACTACTTATTTAGATGAGCTTTTGAGATATTGAATTTATATGAATATTTACATTCATTCTCAGCACTAATCATATTTTTCTGCATGAGGAGATTTAGCCTCATTGACTCAAGTATACAGTGTCATTTTCGGAATCTTAGGGTCAATTTGCTTTTGAACTTTCAGACTACAGAAATGTGGTGCATATGTCATGTAATACCCATAAAGTCTAAGACAGTTCTTGTAACATTAATCAAACATTAATGTTTCTGTAGTTAAATATTCACAATTGGGATAAACACTAAAAAAAGCCTCATACCATATCAAATCAGGCTGTCACCAAATTATGAAAAACTTGTTTTTCAAGAATTTTGGATTTTGGAATTACTGGCAAGGAACTGTGGGCCTGTAAGGATAAAATTGCATTAAGACAAGAAAAATTATAGGGAAAAATACTGTATAACTAAACTAATTCCAAAGTGATGGTCTCTAGAAGCAGTATTATGTTGAAGACACTTGGTTTCTGCCGAGTAACAATCTTTCTGTGCCTGGTGGTCATGTTTTTCAACTACTAAAATTTACCTTTTAATGCCTTTTCCTCTTCTAATACACTCTTCCTTACTTCTGAATGATCCTAGCCAGGAAATCCAAATTCTTTAACACTACCAAAGTAGTTTTCCAGGTTAGAACTCCAGGCAAATCATTTATTAAATTAATTCTGATTTATCTCAGATAATC
>NW_012153063.1:4591374-4592823 GCF_000956105.1 Propithecus coquereli | reverse complement strand
TGACTTAAAGCAGTGTTAAATTCATTGTTTTTAAAAAGTGAAAGAATAGTGCTAGTCATTCTCAGAGGTGGATGAAATCTGATTCTTGCTGTCAAGGAGTCCCAGTCTGTTGTGACCCTATTGAATCCTACTCGGTCCTGAATTATTTCCAGATTTAAGAGTAAGGAAGAACTTAAGGATTCAGATCATATTTGGCCAAGATTTACAGATCTGAACCAATCCTCAGTCTACATGTTTTGCAATTTGGAAGACTTTGAGAACAGATCACCTTCCCTTTTCAACCCCTTCAAAAAAGCAGCAAATACAGGAAATTGGGTACTTTCTGAAGATGTTTTTAAGGAATCCTATTCCAGGTATTTTTAGTTTGAGTTGTCTATATTGGTATTTAAGTATTTATTTCATTATCTGTAAATCTGAACTGTTTTCTTAAAATTCTGCACTGTTATAAATAAAAAGAGATTAACATGTTCATTATCTGTGTTAAAGAACTAAAACTTAATATTTCCTTTTCATTTGTTTTAGTACATAGCACTTCTGTGAATCAATGGAGAAATGGATATTCACCTACATGTAAACCTCAAATAAGGTCAGAATCTTCTACACAACTGTTACACGGAAGAAAGAAAAGACATTTGAGTGAAACAGCATTAGGTAGGTTAAATGAGGATATGAGCTAGTGCTAAATATTGAAAATTTAAAAATTCTTATCTTCAAAGAAGCTGTCTCATGGAGTTTATAATCCAGCAGTCACTATATTACATAAAACATCTATGACCTTGTGAACATTAAACAGCATATTCATGTAGTTAATTCAGAATTATTTGTGGATTAGGCATCTATCCACTTTATGGCAATTAAGTATTCCCTTCCTATGTTCCCTAGCTGTCTTCTACCACTGTCCTCTGGACAGGTTTCAGTCTCCAAAGTTGTGTTCCAAACTCAAAATAAGCTAGCATAAGGTTGCCTTTCAGAAATTACCATTTCTTGTACCTACTGTGGAGGTGCTGAGTTACTGCAGATTCCTCAGGATTTTGACAGCATGTGGACAAGATTCAACTGAAGTACTCAACTACCTTGTTCAATTCTCCTTAGAAGCCTATCAACTTAGAGTTCCAAGATGATCAAGAGAAATCTTTGGAAATTAGAACTCTTCTAGTAATACAAATCGGGGTTTGTTGTGTAGACTTGGGGAAGATAGTTACCACAGTTACTGCTAATGATAAAAAAATAAAACAACTGGTAAGATAAATTAGAAACTAATTATATCCAAGATATACTGGACTATTATTATACACAACGGATTTAATATTTATCTCTAGTGTCTTCAGAAATCCCACCATAATACACCAAGTCACTACTGACAATAACTACCCGATCAACTATAGTGAGCACAAAATTAACAAATTCCTACACATGTCCAGAGGTTTCATTATGCTTTTTAGTGTCTCA
>NW_012153063.1:4588626-4590119 GCF_000956105.1 Propithecus coquereli | reverse complement strand
AATCAGAGGATAAGAAAATTAAGATTAGTTGTGATGGTTCAACTGTTAATTAGAGTCACAGAAAAAGAGAATAAAGGGAGGGGATGACTTTATTCAAGAAATAATATGAAATGTATTGGACAAAAACTGCTAAGTTCCTAGAAAATGGAAATACTTGTAGCAGGACTGTGGGTAAAGCCCCTCTTTTTCCATTTCCTTATTTTTTTTGTTTTCTGAAACATGCATTAAAGAAAAAAAAGACAAGCAATCAATCACCTGTAACCTAATTAGGAAAATAATTCTAATAATACCTATCAGTCATGTTTAATGTGTGACATTCTCAATGGTTCTTTCCATGGCAGGAGAAAGAACTAGATTTGAAGAATTTGCTTTTCAACACACAGGACCAGGATCCCATAGCAACTTTACTGCTGTTTCTAATGTCAACGTTTTATCAAGAACCCAGAATTCATCATCACAGGTAGGTTTTCTTTCGTATACTGAACGTAAAAGCAGCTGACTTTTAAAATAATTTATAGATCGTTTTGCAAATCTGTAATAGCCTTATTTATTAGCATATATTAGCACATTTACAACTATCTTATCAGGAAACGATGATTAAATAATGCTTTTTTTATAGAACACTAATAGTTCATTAATCTTTGTTTATAGCTGCTTTTCTGAGTTAAAAACTTCAACTTTATCATAACCATCTCTACTCATTAACATATGAAGCTAAATATAGTCTTGCTAATAAGAATTTAAGACTTGTGTTAATTGTTTTGTTTATCATCTGGCCAGGGAATGGAACAGTCAAAAGGTGAGAGAGTTTAAAAATGAACATTCTAAAGCTTAGGGACCAGGGACACATAAACGAAGACTGTAATAACAATCTTTACTAAAGGGCTCATCAAAAAATATTTCATCATCATTCCTAATAAACAGTTTGCTAAATGATCATTTCATTGACATTTAGGGGGGGTGCTTTATGTTAGTGATTTTTGGTAAGAGTTTTACATTTTAAGGCATTCATTTGTATGGTCTTAAAAATAAGCTTGTATGTTTAAGCACATAAACACACATTACACACCTGCCAAGAGATCGTTTGCTTTACTAAAGACAGGAATATTTTCTTAATTGATTTTCTTAACATTTTATAGTCAGATTCTGTAACAGTGAATTTACAAAAATTATATAACAGGTACACTGCCATATTATCTTTATATAACTCATAAAAGGAGGGTATCATCACAAGTAACCAGACAAAAGTGTAAGATCAATTTAATCCTGTTTTGCAGAATACTACACGACGGAGATTGAGAAGTGAGAGCTCTTATGACATAGATAACATTGTGATTCCCATGTCATTAGTAGCACCAGCTAAGTTAGAGAAACTCCAATATAAGGAAATACTTACTCCAAGGTATGTATACTTACATCTTTTTATTTTTCTTTCTTCCTTCCTTAATAAATTTAAATCTTCAGTGAAATTAGAATTTTAATTAATGAAAGGA
>NW_012153063.1:4575521-4577051 GCF_000956105.1 Propithecus coquereli | reverse complement strand
TTTTTAAAAAACACTGGCAATGACCCACTCCACTTGGAAATGCATGTATGAACTACCCTGAAGTAAGCTAATGTAAGCTGCAATATATATATAAAGCACATGTTTCTACTGATAAAGACATCTTGAATACAGAGAGGAAGTTTTTGGTGTTTTTTTTTTAACATGTTTAACCAGTAGCAGAAGTTATATATGGAAATTCTTATACCAGATAACACAATACTCCTTTATTCAAAATCACTGATATCTGCTGGGCTAACCACAGGCTTTCTGTTCACTCCTAACAGAATAAAAAAGCATATTAGAGTTAAAATGAACAAATATGAAAGTCCTATCAGTATAAAATTTTTAAAAAATGGTTGTATTTCTAGCTAATGTGGTCATTCCTTGACATCATCACTTACTCTATTCCAATAAGCATCTATTGTTCCTTGCATCCTACATTGAGAATTAAAATTTTTCAAAGGACAATGCTTCAATATACTGAAGAGTGTACATAAAGGTAAATTCCTTTAGAAGCTATTATACCATTTTTTCTATGTGAAAGTTGAGGACAATTTATATAAATCACTTTTGTCATGTAAAAAAGGTTGTTCAAGTTGTAGTACCCATACAACTAAAAATCGCGGCCATCTGGCCTAGTCTATGGGGTTTGACACTAAGTTTTAGCCAGGGATTAGAAATTATACTGGTCCCTTTAGGGAAAAAATAAATTCAAATTCAATACTGACAAACTTTTGCTGGTAGTTTTACTGTACATTTATTTTTAAAGAAAAAAAAAAAAAACCAAAAAAAACAAAAGCCAGACAAACCCAAATTGTCCAGGCAAATAAATTCAAATCTTTGTCATGTCTGATATTATAATCTTCTATGTAAGTTTTTTAATTAAAGTTATTTCTATATGCCTTGTGTTGTCTGATTCAATTAAATGCCACCTATTCCTGGCATAAACTTTTCCTAAGCCAAAATAAAAATAAACATTAAGAAACAACTTATTACCTTATAATGTAGGAAAAAAACCCAAGCAAACTCTATTCTATGCTTAAGTGTTAGCATTCTTATTTTTCAAAACTTATTTCTCAAAACTCATAATACCCCAGAAGTTTAATGATACTGGTCCTGTTATTTTTGGCCATATTTACTATATAGCAAGAGTATTTACAAGAAATGCAAGTAGCTGACACATATCTGTAGTCTCTATAATTTTGAACACAGTTATAAATATTTAGTTAATAGATTAACTCTGTACCCTGTCATCTTTTAGCCTACCTGGTCTTTCTTGGAATAAAATATATATCCTTGGAGTCAAGATCCATAGTTCCAGAATATTTTCAGCCATCTGATTCTGCTACAGGGTAAAGTTAGACTGGAAATAAGACAATGTTAAATAAAAAGAAGCTTCTTTTGCCTGACCCACTTCCCATGGGTTCTAATTGTAATAAGAGTACAGACCAGAAATCCTATGCCAGTAGGATCCTTTCCATGGTACCATCCTATTGCTGAGCTTTAGTTTCTTCATTTTTTTTTTTTTTT
>NW_012153063.1:4569846-4574181 GCF_000956105.1 Propithecus coquereli | reverse complement strand
TTCTGAGCAAACATTTCTTAACAGGTTGATCACAGATCTGGGGTCTTCACTCCTCATAATGGCACTGCCAGACACAATCATGTTAGCTCCTGCCTGGAAGAAGTAAACATTTAGGTTATGCCTCAAATAAAGATGCAGAAGAACCTAAAACAGAATTCTTAGACTAGAGTTTCTACTCTTGCATCTGTCAACACCTTAATTATATATGAAAGCTGCTTTGAGATGAGCAGACTTAAGCAATCTAGTTCAATAAGGAAAGAAGTTAAAAGGTTCACAAATGAGGATATGAAATTATTTTTTAATGTGTCTAAGAAATCACTGAACTTTTTGGTAAACCAACTCTAAATACGCTACCTGGTATCTTTGCTAATTAGATAAAGTTTAAAACCCTTTAATCCTCAATTCCATTAAGGTTTTTGGCAATATATACCAATGGCCCACAGCTACTAAAAAAAGTCTTTTAATCTTTGAATTATTTATATGAATTTGTAGATAGTGTGTAAGGACAATTATTGCTAAAATGTGAAATTAGCCATAAAATATGGCAACTTTAAATTTAAGTAATCTCATTTTGGTGTCCGAACGTATGGAATGTCTCTAGTTATACTTCATTGCATTCCAGAATGGTTTTGAGGTGGCTTAAAAATGATTTAAGATAATATTTTTTGAAGTGGAAGCAAAAAAATTAAAAAGAAAGCTACTATGATGGGTCCTAAATTTAGTTCTGAGCTTCCTAGGATTTGACTCAAGGACGGAAATCTAATCTGTTATGTGATCAATTGCTAGCAGAAAGGGACAGAAGGCAGAGGAGGCTGAGGAAAATTTCTCCAGTGAAAACACTGTCACTCTATGACTGAGTACTACATTTCCAACATTCCTCATAGAAATTATAACAATGAGTTTTACAGGGTTAACCTATAACATATCTCTTCAGCTAAGTTAAGAATAGCATAATGGCAATGCACAGTTAACCAGAAGACATATGCTTACTGATCTGGTCAGCCCCTCCTGCATAAATACTTATTACTGCCAGGCTTTTGATGGGTATGTATTAAGCAGAAAAGTACGGCAGTTACACAAGAACCTAAAAGTACAGATATACCACACTGCTGAATAAAAGCAGGTCATGTAAGCTTTAATCACTTGTGGTGCTACAGGAAGTCCTCAGAAGCCTGACTAAGATCAACTAGATGAGGGAAGAAAAAAAAAAAAAAAACGTATCTCACCCTTACATATATGGCCAAAGGGATGCCAGGCCTAGATTTTCATCAAAAATGGTTTTAGTTTATTCTTACATGAGACAAATAGGTAAGTAATACACCTAGGTTCTAAAGAACAACATAATAATTAGGTCTACTAGATTTCTTTATTTTCCCCCATAAAGAGTTACCTTTTCTTTCCCTATTTTGCAAAAATTTCTCACTCCAAGATGTCACTTAATGATCTTCCAACAGGCTGACATTTAACATATTCTTTTTTAAAAAAGGACTTTCTTCAGCATTACTGCGAGAACCAGGATTTACTATTTAACAATTTATGTGATTTTACAGTATTAACTTACTGCTCCTTATTTTCCTAGTTCTACATGTGAGTAAAATATACTTTTTCAAGAAAAAAAGTCAATTTAGGAACCACAGGAAATTGCTTTGTCCCATGAGACAATGTCCTGGAGATTATATTTGACAGGAAATTGGTCTAGTCACAGCTGCGGAGCAATCTCACCTCTGCACACTTATGGACAGTGTCAGGACCTACTCCACCATCGACCTCTATATCCAAAGATGGGAACTGGGTCCTCAACCAGTGAACCTAGATATACATGAGGAAATAAGTAACTCCTAAAGTGGATATGTGGGGGGAAAAAAACAACCAAATAAATAAAGTCAAACAGCCAATATTAGCCATTAAAACTCCAAACGTCTCACACAGTAACTATATCAATACAATGTATTATTGAGGAACACTCTGGCATTCAATTTGTCATGTCACTGCAGAGACTATATGTCATGGAAACAAGACAAAGACAAATCCTCAACAGTCAATGAAAACTTCCAAGAGATCTAAAGGTTACAGAGATAACGGTTTTGAAAGAAAATTACACGATAAACATTTAATACCTTTTCTGATTTCCAAAGCTAAATCTACTACAGCACTTAGCATACTGTATTAGAATGATCAGCAGAATGATCCTTATCTCCTCACTTTCAGAACAGGGCATGTCTAACATACAAGCCTTTCAATACATGCTTACTGAATGAACACACATAGTAAAAGCTTCAATCTAGAATCAAATACTTCTTTTACCTTTGGCATCATATCTTCCATGAATTTCTGCCCTCCAAACCCAGGTTCCACTGTCATAACCAAGGCCATATCTATTTGATTAGCCCATGGTGCCAAATACTCAACTGTAGTTCCTGGTTTGATGGCAAGGCCAACCTGCAACAGAGATAAATTTGCTACATCACATTAACAGTTATTTCTGTATTATATTATTGTGGCATAGCAGGCTCAGTAGAAATATCTATTCTTACGAAGTAGAACAATAAAAGGAGTATACAAATTATTCAGACTACTACCTCAGTCTAAAAAAAAAGGTTAACAAGGCTATTAAATGTAAATGTTTCCTAAAGGCAGTAACTTTCAGAAACCATTAGTGAAATATATAAATCCTATCTATCTGACAAACAAGTCACACTACTGAAGAACACCTGCTTAAGTCAGGTCTTCTACAGCTATCAATTCCTATTTTCCAAACTCTGAGAGTGAATGGTATAAAACATAACTGTCATCACTGATTTCTTACCTTCATCCCATTCTCCCGAATGTCTTTAATTAAAGCCCCTGGGTTCTCAGTTGCCTCGAGATGGAAGGTGTACTGATTGGCTCCTGCTACAGCCATTGGCTTTACCCACTGTTCTGGCCTGGACACCATCATGTGCATGTCTAGAAAGAAAACACACATCTAAATATTACTGAAAGGAAAATACCTGGCTCATATTATTGAAGCCAGCCTGTAGTTTTTGCCATTTCGGACATAAACTCTTCTGGTATCACAAAATTGTTATTTAAATAGTTAATGCTTTAGTACAGTTCCCCTTTATCCTAAAGATGAGGTTATGGTTAAATTCATTTATGAAAAACCACTTTTCCACAAAAAGCATATGGTGCTATATATGAAAAGTTAATGATCAGAAATCAAGAAACCCAGGCCCAGGTCCTGGAAATGCCACTCTAAAAAAGTTAAAGAAGTTATATTACCTGTGCATCCTCATTTTCTCTAAAAAAGCCAAATCAAATGATTCTTTCGAACAACATTTACTGAGCTATTACTACACCATGAACTATTAAAGGCCCTAGAGATAGAACAAAGACAGGCAAAAATCTCTGTCGTCACAGGAATTACATTCTCAGTGAGAGAAACAAACAATAAACAAAATAAATAAAATACACACCAGGTTGACAGTTAACAAGGTCAGTGTGGCTAGGGCAGGGGATGCACCAGTCAGGTCAGAGAGGCGTGTGGCGAGGAGAAAAAGCACAGAGTCCTGCAGGCCATTGGGTTTTACTCCAAATGAGATGAGAAAAACACGACACAATCTTGAGTGATAAGTGACAAGATCTGACTAAGGAGGCTACTATGGCAATAACCCAGGGGAGAAATGATGGCAGCAATTGAGGATGGATATGTTCTGAAATTAGAGCCAACAGAGTAGCTGATGGATTAGATGTGGAGGCTAAGAGGAAAGTCAGGATGGTGGCCAAAGATTTTGGCCTAATCAACTATTAATAGAAGAACAGAACTGTAATTAACTGAGAGGAGAAGACTGCAGGAGGAAGAACAGATTTAGGGGGAAGGATACGTTGACTAGAAGAAACCTGACATTTTAATTCTAAAACTTGATTCATATAAACACATAAGGGGAAAATGGGAATGGCCTTCTTCTTAAAGATCTCGACTTAGAACATAATAGCATTTTATGAGAAGCAAAGGGAAGCTTAAAAAAGGCTAAACCAAGAAATAACCCTGTGAACAATCCTGTGCTCAACAGATGGTGTAAGAAGAGTTTTTGAGCTTTTTGTTTGGCTAGAGGAAGCACATTTTGACATAGCTAAACTATATTTAAGAAAAAAAATTCTAACA
Organism: Propithecus coquereli; assembly: GCF_000956105.1. Lineage (NCBI taxonomy): Eukaryota > Metazoa > Chordata > Mammalia > Primates > Indriidae > Propithecus > Propithecus coquereli. The sequence continues at coordinate 4,570,037 of NW_012153063.1, read as the reverse complement.
TTCCAGAACTCGAAGATCACAAAATGCAATAAAGCTCTGAAAAAAATGTCAATAAAAGAGCATATAAAGTTTGACTAATAAAGCCACGATTAAAGCTCATATTTTAAACCAGCAAAAGTAATTAAATTAGAGCATATTTTAATAGGTAAAACTTTATTCTTAAAAAATATATTCAATCTGGTATTTCTTCC
>NW_012153063.1:4535788-4569506 GCF_000956105.1 Propithecus coquereli | reverse complement strand
GCCTTCCTTTGTATTTTAAATAAGGAAAATTGAATCTGGTTTAAAATATCTAGTTCATTCATTCTTTAAGTTACCAGACTGCTAGGTCATCCTTACTCAATCTCTAGCATGTAGAACCACTAGCAACCCTCACTAGAAAATCTCCACAATGTTCAGGGAGTAAACATTTCAGCAAATCTGCCTATAGTTCATGTAAGATCAGCAGTTCTCAAACATTCTAATATTACACTACCTTTACACTCTTAAAAATTATTAAAGATCCCAAGAAACTTGTTGATGTAGGTTATTTTGATAGATATTTAATGCATTAGAAAGTCAAACTAAACATTTTGAAGTATCTACTTATTAACTAATTTAAAAATAATTATAATGAGTCTATTCCATGTAAATTCAGAGTGGCATTGTTTTACATTTTTGCACGTCTTGAATGTCTGGCTTAACAGAAGACATCTATATTCTCCTATCTGTTCTGCATCCAATCTGTTGCAATATACCTGCTCCATGACTTAAAATGGGGTTATGTCCCAATAAAACCCATTGCAAATTGAAAATATTGTAAATCGAAATGCATTTAATACACCTAACCTACAGAACACCATAGCTTAGCCTAGCCTACCTTAAATGTGCTCAGAATACTTACATTAGCCTATAGTTGGGCAAAATCATCTTACACAAAGCCTATTTTATAATATAGTGTTGAATATCTCATGTAATTTACTGAATACTATATTGAAAGTGAAAAACAGAATGGTTATATAGGTTTGGAAGTATGGTTCCTCCTGAATAAATATCACTTTCACACCATCGTGAAGTTGAAAAATTATAAGTCAAACCATCAAGCTGGGGACTGTTTGTATATTGTTTTCATTAAGAAAAAGGAGGAGAAAAGTGCATGAAAAAGAGAGCAGTATATTAACAGCCTTTTCAGATAAGTATGGATATCATCCTGATTCTATACCAAAACTCAGTAAATGGTAGTTTTATACAAGTTAGCTGCAACGTGCAATCTGTAAACTCTATCAGTGAACCTGTCGTACTTTGTTACATTAAAATCTGTTGTTTTATCTTACACTTTGAATGGATCTTTTAAGTATTGGTTCACTGAGTTACACAGATCTTCTAAATAGTGACAGATTTCATTCCATATTACCCAAAAATTACATTTGTTAAAATCAGTATGGATCTCACTGGAAAATCCGTTAAGTACTGGGAAGCTGTCAAGCTCACAGTGGTAAGATACAAGTTTTCCAAAATTCCAATTTTCCCTTCCAAGCTCTAACTATATCAGTGACAACCAAAACTGACAAGGTATCTTTCTTGAAGTGACAGTCTCAGTTTATTTTAAAGAAAATTTTGGTAAAATAGCCAAATCTGAAAAACCACAATTCATCTGCCAGTTGTTCAAGTAAAACGGTGTTCATCAAAAAAGCAGCTACTTAAGGTCATAACTCAAAACTATGGTGCAAGTGGTTTTCCTTGAGAAAACCATCATGTTCTAGTATGCAGAAGTGCTTCATATATACTTCCTACTTTGTCACACAAAATATTAAAAAGACATGTATTCAAGGACAAAGATTTATTAAAACAATTTGTACTGCTTCATCAAGGATGTTTACTGCAAGAACGTGGCCATAAAGAATATGATCACTGGTATAGTTCAATACCACTGCCTCGATTTGCCTTAAGGCACCAGCAAACTAACTCACCATTGCTTTTGCATCATCAGCACAGACAGTGGCAAATAATACCTTAGCATTATGAAAATAGTTTTGATATCCTCATGCATGATCTGAAAGTGTCTTAAGGATTTCCATGAGTCCTTATATCATACTTGAGGACCACTGATTGAGAGAATAGCAAGAACAGACTTTTTCCTGTCACTATTTCTTAGGAGGTTATTTCTAGTCAATACTAAAACTGAACAGTTAAAAATTTTAGCAGTTATACATAAAACATGTGATCCAGTTACTAGTACATATTCACACATCACTTATCCAACAACCAAGATCCAAGAATTAAACAAACACTTCTTAATATAAAAAACAAAGGTCATAAAACCCAAATATTAAAGCATACGGAGTTCGTTCATCTTTAAGACCAAATTCTAGAAAGATTAATTAGCAAGTTTATCAGCAAACAACAAATTAAAAACAGGAAGAAAAAGCAGATTGTGTGTGGTGGTGGCAGTAGGATTGGTAAAAGGAAAGGCACAGACAGAGATGTGACAACAGGAACCCAAATAAAAAGGAGAAAAAAGGAAAAACTAAAAAATTAAAAAAATTAAATTCACACAAGAAAGCCAGAAGCAGAGGACTCTGTGGCACTGTAGAGTAGAAGCAAACAATGTTATTTATTTCCTCCACCTCTCATAGTCATGAAAAGAATTTTAATTCACAGAAAGTCATGGTATCTGGTATAAGCTGATAAGGATAAGAAACTTATTTTGGAAAATTCACGTAAATTTAACTGCATCCAAAATGTAGTTAAAAAAAAAAGACTTTAGATAATCAGAAAATTATATTCCACTACTGGAAATTTCAAAATGGTAAACATGTTGGTGGAACACTGTTTCCTCATGCCACATAAATGAGGTGGTAATGCACATTTTCTTTGGTGCACTCAAAGTAGATGGATCCTACAAAGAGGCTCTCTATACAACAGAACCTTCTGCGATGATGGAAATGTTCCACAGCTGCACTGTACATGTGGTCACTAGCCACGTGAGGCTACTGAAAATTTGCTATGTGGTGAATGTGAATGAGAAACTGAATTTTTAAATTTACTTAATTTAAATTTAAATAGCTACACGTGGCATACTGAACAGCAAGGTTAGAGTCCTTCGTAAAATTGGTCCACAATATACTGATTAAAAAAAAAAAATCTAAGTTCCACTAAATTCCAATAGCTACATAAAAACACTATTTATAAAAACTTGTAAAATTTCTGATATATACAACATTTGGCAAGTGAGGCATTGCTAACTTAGTATAACACAATAAAAACATGAGGACTGAATCTATGTTCCATGTGAAGCAACTACCAGGTCACTATGTAATCTTTTTTTTTTTTTGAGACAGGGTGTCCCTCTGGTGACCAGGTTAGAGTACAGTGACATCATCATAGCTCACTGTAACCTCAAACCTGTGGGCTCAAGTAATCCTCCCATCTCAGCCTCCCAGGTAGCAGGGACTACAGGCTTATGCTACCACACTTGGCTAATTTAAAAAAAAATTTCTTTTGTAGAGAAGGGATCTCGCTATGTTGCTCAGGCTGGCCTCAAGCAATGCCCCACCTCAGCCTCCCAAAGTGAGGGGATTATAGGCCTGAGCCGTCATGCCCAACCTACATAATCTTAAAAATCCTAATTCACATTGTCCTATGATATTGGAATAGATAATATTTAGGCCCCACTTGTAGGAAGCTCCAATTTGCATGAAATAAATGGCTTCTAAACCATAAGCTAATCAACTAATTCACAATTCATTTAATAATTACAATGAGCCCCAATCATGTGGCTATGAGCTTTAGGAAAACCACAGCAAACAAGGTGTACTCAATCCCTCATAGAGTATATAGGCTGATAAAGGTAATCAGAATTGAAGGAAACTCTAAGGAAAAAAAATCAACAAGGTGGTAAGATAATTGGATAAAGGTTAATTTAGGATAGGGTGCTCAGAAAAGCCTATGGAAATGACCTGAGGCCCAAAGATGAGGAAGGCAGCCAAGCTAATAACTTTCCAGGCAGAAAATAGGAAGTGCCATGGCCCTGGGGCAAGAAAACATTGGGTTGGCTTGCTTACTGGAATCTGGCCAACAAAGCCCCCCAGGAGTAGGCGGAGGGTGTACTTGATGAACTTGGAAGTAGTTAAGAAATCAACCATCCATTTTTCCTTTACTTGAGCAATACATCCAGCTTCAGATGGCATAACACCCACTTACCAAAGAAAGGGTCCTGGCCTAGCTGCTTTCGGAGGCTTTCTACCACAGGGTGACCAAAGGTGATGTTGGGAACAAAATGCCTACAAGACAAACAAAATCTTATTCTGAAAATGTTTTCAATTCAGTGTCTGTATCACTCTCAATATGAATTCTGATGGGGGTGGAGGGGATCATCTGGGATTGCAATATTTTTCAAATTAATACTTAACATCATCAGTATTAAACAATACTGAATATGGAAACACCTGGATAATTTCAGTTTTATTAAACAGTATCTCCCTGTTATTTCAACAAGTCATAATGTCACACATATCTTCCTAATGATTTGACTGTATAATTCATAACTCACGACAGGAGAAAATAAAAAGATGACAAAATCAAAAACCCACAGGTTTTATGACTTGCCCAAGTCATACAATAGTAAGTTCTGGACTCTGATACAGGTATCCTGAATCCTAGCCTGTCACAGGAAGCCTATTAGATAGTTGTAATCCACTTCTATCAGAAGGCACTACATGACAGTTTACTTAAACTTTCTTAAAAATCACCAGTAAAGAAACTTGATGTGTTTATTAATAATAACTACCTTTTACTGAGGGTTTACTATATGCCAAGCATTCATCTTCACAACAGGCTCATGTAGTAGGTACTATTATCAGCCCCATTTGAAGAACTCAGGATAAATAACATCCTAAGTCACCCAGTTAATAATTTGTGTAGGCAAATTAAGTCTACTTAATATCAGACTCAAAGTACTTAATCTTTAACCTACTCCAATTAATCTTTTTGTTCTGTAACTAGATCACTTAAATATTTAGCAACCTCCTACATGCAAGTACCATATGAGGTGATTGAGAGTACTGTTTTATAAAAAAATATGCCAGAGTTCCTATGTACCCTAGGAGGGTTTACAATCTCATTGGCAAGAGATGGCAGAGATGGTCAACGACTCACCAGAATTCACAACCCTATTGCTATAGAATAGTTGTCAACAGGAAGCCAACTCAGTCAAGAACATTTCCCAGCTCCCTTTATATCCAGGCACCCCCTGTGACTAGTTCTCCCACTGGACTGTGAGTGTAACTGATGTGTGTCATTGCAGAGGTTAAGTATTACTTTCCTACTCTTACTTTACCCATCTGCCAATAAAGCCCTTGAAGAATGGCAGGGACACAGGATGGAAGGACACTCACACTAAACCGTTAAATGAATGAGAAACTATAACGTTAAGCTACTGGGATCCAGGCTTTGTTCAAGTAGTAGATATCATCCTAAATGAGGATTACAAGGAAAGCTAAGCAGTAACAGGTAGGCAATATGTGACTGCAGATAAAACACACCAAACATTAAAAGAGGAGAAGATCACAAGATTAACAAACAAACAGGATCTGTAAAGATGCTGAAAATGAAGCAGAGGCAGAAATAAGCATGTTCAAAGAAGGGGGGAGTGGTATTGACTAGTGTGAAAAAGACAAGAGGTAGGCTGTATCACATTAAAGGTGTCAAATGCCAAGCTCAGCTGTTTGGATTTTATCCTGCTGTAAATATGAAGTAAGATTTTTAAAGCAAAAAGCATATAGTAAATAAGGAGTGGGCAATAAATTATAAAAAGGTAAGAAGTGTTGGTAAGTAGCAAAGAACAATAAGAATGACAAGGACACGCAAAACTATTAGGCTATTAAGTATGAAATGTCGGATTTCCTAAACAGTTAACATCTCTGACATTTCACTTTGACACTTTTTGTGAAGGTATATCTTCAGTCTTTTGAATGCACGTTTTGGCTTGTAATTACCTTTCAAAACAATTTTTAGAGCAATTTTTGTAAAACCATGCATACATAAGTAAAAAATTCATGTTATTTTTGAATATGAGTTCCATCCTGGAACCAAGGCAGCGCAGACAGCTGGAAATATAAACGAACTGTTTGGGAAAGATGTTGGATAATGAACGAACGCATAGTACCTGGATGGTTTAAGTGATTTTAGTCTTGAAAATAAGCCACGTGGGCAACCTGAGACCAAGGTCGATAATGATGAGCTAAAAGCTGTAATGGAAGTGAATCCATCTCAACCTACGCATGAATTAGCAGCAAGGTTTGACATTACTATTCCAACAATATTGGACCATTTGAAACAAATGGACAAGGTAAAGAAGCTGGATAGATGGATTCTACATGAATTAAAGGAGCGTCAGAAGAGAATTCATCTCAAAGCTTGCCTTTCTTTGCTATCACAACATAAAGGCAAACTATTTCTGCACCGTATTGTGACGTATGATGAAAAACAGATTTTTTTTTTTTTGACAATCCCAAGCATTTGGCACAATGGTTGGATAAAGATGAAGTGCTGAAACAGTCCAGAACCCAACATTCATCAAAAAAAATCTAATACTGTCTGTTTGGTGGTCCAGCGCTGGTATTACCCACTACAGCTTCATGAAACCTGGTCAGTTGATTACAGCGGATGTTCACTGCCACCAATTGGACAAAATGATGAGGATGCTTGTGATTAAGAAGCCCAGACTGTCAACAGAGAGGCCAATCTTGCAAGACCATGTGCCACAGAAAACAATGCTGTTCAAACTACAGAAGCTGGACTTGGAAACTCTCTGTCATCCACCCTATTCACCAGACCTTGCACCAACTGACTACCACTAACTACATCCAGGCTCAGGACCAATTCTTGCAAGGAAAAATATTCAGTTCTCAACAAGCTGTGGAAAACGCCTCTCGCTCTCCAGGTTTCTTCACGCTGGTATAAACAAGCTACCGTTAAGATGGCAAAACTGTGCCGATAGTTTAGGCACATACTTTGATTAATTGTACTGCTTCTCATTTGAGATATAATAAACTACACTTTTGATTGAAAATCAGACATTTCATATTTAATGACCTAATAATTAGATTTGTTAAATGATTAGGTACGTGTTTCAAGGTGGGGGAGTTAGAATAGACCATAGTTAAGGTCTTAAGTTTAGATGACAGGAAGAATGAGTGTTAACAAAAAAACAACTTATATGTGGGCCAAGCATAGTTCTAAACACTTTCCATACATTAAATCATTAAAACCTCACAACAACCCTATGAAGTAGGTACTATTATTGGTATTTTACAGATGAGGAAAAGAGGCCCAAGGTGACACAACCAGTAAGTGCTGGAGGCAGAAGTTCAATTCAGGCAATATGGCTACAAAGTCCAGGCTCTTAACTACTATGCTCATCTGCCCCTACAATGACAACAACAGAAAAAATAAATTCTAGGGGAGAAGACACTTAAAAGAGAGTTGAGGATTCAGGACATATCTGAGAGAGACAAGTAAGGCAGATGGGTACAGACGCTTTCACTCAATAACATCTTGGTCCTTGGAGATTGGATTTCTAGTATTTAGGAAATTACCATCTGCCTGAGCAATGATTGGCAGGGTTATGGATAAGATGTTGTGTTTACTTAAAACTTGAAATAAGGGTCAGATAAGCAGGCAGTAAGGCCTATTGGAATTTTACAAGAAAAATATAATAACCACACCCTGAGGAAATAAGAGAATCAAAGAAATACACTTTATCGAAAAACACAAGCATAACATAAAACTACGTGACTAATTTGTGCTAATGAAAATCAATGCAATGCAATAGGTTCACCAAGTACAGTGGAAGAACAAAAATGTACCAATATTCTGAGAAGAAACCAAAGGCTTATGGCTAAGCAATAAGAATAAAGGGTTACAAACCCAAACATTAAGTCAGGGTGTACTGAATTTGGCTGACAACAGTAATCATGGAGGCACTTGCTACAAATAGAGGACTAACTCCAGAGGACCTGGGAATCTGAATTTTAACAAATGCCTCAGGGAGTTCTTAACACACCAGCTTGGAAATCACAAAATTATTTCACTCTAATGAAGAGACATGTCATCAAAGTCTGCTTCATTACATTATTCTGCCTTTTTTTCCTTGAAGCTACTTTTTAGAGAAAAGTCTGCAAGAAATAAAATGCAATTAAAAAGTATCTCTTTATCCCAGGGACTTACTAGAATTAAATTGTAATTGTTTGTAATAAAGGAATACAATTCTTTTATCTCTCATCATGTTTCATTATCACTTTTAAGCTTTAATTATACAATTGTAATGCAATCTATCACAGGCAGTTCAAACCTTTACCCTATCTCCCAACAAGGCAGAGATGGTAAGAGGAGGATCAAGGTTGGTATAAAATGTACAAGATTATATCTAGATGACAAGCTTCCTATGAATCAGGAACCACAAACTCAATGCCAGTGGGAGTTGGCAGATAACATCAAGGAACACAACAGAGCAGGTAGGGAAAGGGCCAAATGAAAGACACTTGACCTGGCTAAAGGCAGGGCTGCCCCATTCAGCTCCAGCCCACATGGCCTTGTGAGACTGGAGGTCCAGAGTTGGCAAATCTTTGGATTTTTTTCAAAAGTTAAAAATCCAGTATTAATGTCAAATCTCCCCAATTTTAATTCCTGGTAACTAACTTAAGAAATGGCTTATTTGCTCTGTTCCCATGCTTAGGATCAACACATTCCAGTCACTATCTTGTCATGATGCATTTATGTGTTTTCCAGGGTTTTTTCCCCCCCTGGGAATCAACTTGTCCTTTATTCCACATGCCCAACCACACTAATGCCCCCCAAACTAGTATCTGACTTTCTAAATGAAGAAATTCAGTTTTAATCAGGAGAGAAATTGGGGGCCTGGGCAAGGGAAGGAGAGACTAGAAAACAAGCGCATCCATAGTGTAACGCTGGATGAGATTTTTTAAAAGGTGTCAGAAAAAAAGAGAAACATCGGCCAGGAGTGGTGGTTGACCTGTAATTCTAGCAGTCTGGGAGGTCGAGGAGGGAGGATCATTTGCGCTCAAGAGTTTGAGACCATCCTGAGCAAGTGTGAGACCCCATTTCTACTAAAAAATAGAAAAAATTAGCCAGGTGGCATGGTGTGTGCCTATAGTCCCAACTACTCAAGGAGGCTGAGGCAGGAGGATCGCTTGAGCCCAGGAATTTGAGGTTGCAGTGAGCTATGATGATGCCACTGCTTTCTAGCCAGGGCAATATAGTGAGACTCTGTCTCCAAAAAAAACAAAAACAAAAAGTAAGAGACAGAAACATGGAGGCAGTACTGGGAGGGAAAGTATGTTGCAGTTAACCACCTTTGGACAGGGCTCCACAACCCCTGTTTCATACCCCCAGCCTAGGAGACATTGCAGCACACTGGTTGGGACACTGCTAACCAGCTCAGCCAAGCTCTGCCTCTTCTGGTGGAACAACCTCTCTGAGCCTCTTTCCTCACTGTCAAATGCTAGTGCTAGTAACAGCACCAAGCTAATAAGGTTTATGAGTTAATTCACTTTTAAAAAGCATCAGAACAGAAATAATCAAGTGCTCATAAATACTGCTATTATTATCATTAATATTCTTGATTGGTAAACAGAAACAAATTATTTTGCCCATTCATTCACTTACTCACACATGACTTATTTAAAACCAAACTGCTTTCTACATCAAATAGACTCACAAATATACATGTAGGTATATTTTATTCTCCATTCTGAGACAGCCTAGGTGTTTTCTCAGGCACAAAAATATAACTACCCATCTCTAAGTTACACATTCAGTTTATTACCTGTGACAATTTATCGTTTTCAAGCAAAGCTGTCAAAAATAAAGTATATAAGTAGAACTATATATAATGGCAAACTAAAAATCAAGCTTTTGTGAGAGGTAATATTTACTAAACTTCTTACACATTTAGCCTATTATTCTTAGTACTCTAAGGTCAAAGTTTTGTCATTATCAGTTCTGCAGACTGGTAATACCTTACTGGGTGGAAAAACAAAAGAGAAAAACAGATTTAACCAAATAGAACAAAGAAAGACAAAACTCACAGAGAAGTGAGAGTGACATTAAAAAGGAAGTAATTAGTCATCTTCTGTATATAATACCGATTTGCAAATTTGATGAAGGCAAAGTTTTTATCTATTTGAAATAAATTTATTTTTCTATCGCCATCCAAGGCAATGGCGTTTACGATTTTATGGCCAGCTAACAGTGGGGCTCAAAGAACTACTTGGCAAACCCCACAGCCGAGTTGCAAGTCTGTCACAATCTTGTGTCATCTTGAGGCAGTCTTAATGTTTTCTCTAGGTTTGTTCCCTTATTTTATAATCAACTTCAGAAACTAGTACCCTGATTCCAAACATTATGTGCTATAACTACAGTGCTTAAAAATTACTTACAAAAAACTGACCTCCCTGAAGAGCAGGGTGCCTGAAGAGAGAATAGACAGGAAAATCATAATTTGAATAATGATACGACAATTACAGAGAATTTACTATATGTCAGGCACTGTGGACGTGTATTTGCTCATTTCACCTTCCAAAGATGCCTAAGCGGTACATTCTATTAGTATTGCCATTTTTCAAATAATGAAACTGAAGCTCAATGAGATTACGTGGCTTGTCCAAGGTAATCGGCAAGTGGCATAACTCGGGCAATCTGGCTCCCAGGTGCCAAGCTCTTAATCGTTACACAAGTCAGTCTCCCCAGTTTTGCCACTAACTAGCTATATGAGCTTGGGCAGGTCATGCTTATCCCCTTGGGCCTCAGTTTCTCCGCTGAAAATGAAAGAAATGTCCTGGAGATTTAAGGTCGCTTCCGGGTCCTAAGCGCTAGAAGACCACGCGTTACGTGGGGGGAGGGGAGGAGTGGAGGTTTGGGACCCGGCCGCAGCCCAGGATGCCGCGTCAGGTCCGCTCCTGCCAGGGCCTCCAAGGCTTCCACCCCAGTGCACTTCTCAGGATCGCGTTCAGAGTGAGGCGGTCGGTGGTACAGGGACGCCGTGCATCCAACAGGCACTCAATAAAGGTGCGCCCATCCTGCCCCCGCGCGGCAAGTCCGACCCTAGCCCCGAGGAGTTACCCGTCCATTACATCCAGGTGCAGATAATCCGCCCCAGAGTCTAGCATCCGGAGGCATTCGGCCCCTAGATTGGCCAGGTCGCTGTTGAGGATTGACGGGCCAATCTTGCAGCCCGACGCCATAGTGCTGGTTCCTAAGAGCAGGTTACCTCACGAGTCCCCCGGCAAGCCGAGGGCGTCGCCCCGATTGGGCGCGCAGTTTTGGCCCCGCCCCTTCCCCGTACAAGCTTCCGGACTCTGCCGGAAGCAGCGGCCCACGATGAGGAAGTCCCGCCTCCTCCTCGGGGGAGGGGCTGCCGGCCAAGGGGCTGCCGGCCGAGGGGCGGGGCCTGACATAGGCATCCTTTCCTCCTCCTTTGACCTTCTTACGTCTTCCGGTTCTCGCCCTAGTCAAGGAGTTTCCTTAAGCTTTTTTCGTTTTCCTTCCCATGCAGTTCCCTCTCCTTGGCTCTTGACCTCACTTTACTTTTAGTTTCTCCATCGCGTGCATATGCGTTCCTTTCCTTTCCTTTCCACCTCCTGTGCTTGCTCTTTAAAACAACAACAAAGCCTTCCTCCCTCTTATTTCTCTTTCTTAGAACAATTCTTAAGAGCTAGAGTAATCCTGGTTCTGCCAGATACTAGCTGGGTGACCTGGCAAGTCACTTCTTGCTTCGTTTTCTCATCTGTGAAGACAGTGCCCAGCCTTAGGTGGTTGTGAGGATTAAATGAGTGAATCCAGGTAATTCTCCCAGCAGGATGCCTGCTGCTCAGTACAAAATGTGGTGGCTATTATTACCCTCCTTTTTGTTTTTCCTTCTGTTAGGGCTCAGGAAAGGAAAGCCTCAGAAACAAATGTTTTACTGTAACCTTCTGCCCTCTTGTCTCTGTCTCATTCTTCCTGAAGGCTAATCATAGAAACTAGAATCCATCTTCCCTGAGGCAGGTCATTGAAACCAGAGCCCCTTTTCCCCAAAGCCAGCCATAAAATCTAAAAATGTTACTCCTAACTTCTCTCTTCCAACACCCCCTCTCCACCACCACCATGTAAAAACTAGCCATAAAGAAATTATCTGCTCTACTTTGTTTGATTATAGGTCTTAAGATCCCTATTCCAGAGATGATCTTGTGACATACCCAGAAGGAAGGAAGGCTGCATGGAGAGGCCTTGCTGGGTTTCCCCACTCGGTCTGTTAACATTAGACTTTTTGTCAAATCATATTTCTACACCACTGTCCATACTTTGTTGAACCTAAGTATAAAAATGGACAATTTTCCCTGTTATCTTTGGGTCTTCATTCTGAACACTATTGTGTCACATAAAACATGATCAAATAAATTGTGTGTGCATTTTCTCCTTTTTTTTTAATTTTTGATAATGGTATCAACCTTGTCTCCTATTAATATGCCTTTTGTCGGTGATCTTCAGCCAGCCTTTAGAGGGCAAAGGGGAAGTTTTCCCTTGGTTCCTACATCTCTCAGCAATGCTCATTCACGAACTGTGATACATTTGTGTACTGTTCGGACGCAATCCAGAAATGGGTAAGAGTGTCCCACAGCCAAATGTGTCTGGAGTCATTGGGTCAGGAAAAGAGATGGAAGTAAAACCATGAGAGGGGGGAAAAATCGATTTAGCGAGAGCAATCCTTAGTGTGTAAGAATAGGGCACTTTGTATAAAAGAATTGTTGGTAATTTGAACAACGTGGTGTTTCTGGCCACACTGAGAGGACAACCAGGTCTTTAACACTCCCATTGTAAAATCTGCCAGTCATTCCAGAAGGTCATAACCTGGGCAGAGAAATCAAATTGGGGTGTCTGTCTCCTATTGTGTTCTATTTTGAAAGGTAGATTTGGAAAACTTGAGTAGAATGGAGCTCAGGGCTGGAGGTGGGGTTAATTGGAGGTGTCTAATTAGATGGTGACTTCAGACCAGAGGAGTGAGGGGTAGTGTTGAGGAGGGACAACAAGACATTAACAAAGGCACACCTCACACCCCAGGGATCAAAAATAAACATTTTCCTGTATAAGTTAACCTATTCTCTACCTTAAGAAATAAAACTTACTCAGGCATCTTAAATATTTTTAGATTTATTATATGTGCATATTCAAACACAGAATTCTTAATATCTTTCATAAATATCTTTCATAAACATTTCAGTATTTATTCATATGCATTTTTTCCATGTTCTTTGGTCATTCAGTATTCATAATAGACTTCATAGTCATCTGAGGGAAGTTGGCTGTGTAGTCAATCTTTTGTTTTTACCTATAAAATGGCTAATAAAGGATTTTCATCCTGTGGTCACAGTGACTATTAAAAAATATGGAGGTACATTGACCTATAATCCTAAATGATCCTAAAATAATATAAGTAAATTTGTCTTAAGCTTTTCCAAATACATTCTGCTCTCAACTTGTTTTTATTCTCCTGAGTATCAAATCAAAGTTCGTTTTTGAAATGCTGCAGTTGAGACCCACTAGAGTAAATGAGGAAGTGGGACTTTTTACTCACTGCCAAGACAAGGCCATGGAATTCGAAGTGTGAGGTTACACAGGGCAACAGCATGACTAGGTGTGATAGCAGCAAATTCCAGAGACTGTGCTCTATTAAAGTATCCAGTATAACTTGAGGAAGGATATTTAATTCATGTTTTAGACTGCAATTCTATTCATTTATGGCCCTTTCTTCCCTCTAGGTCCCTACACACACCCTGTTCTTGTCTCAGATACTCTCGGAGCTGGGCAGCAGAGTGGAGAAAGTTCTTCATTGACTCAAGGACCAGATGCTAAAGAAGAAAGGAACTGTCACCCCGTTTAAGGTCCTCTCAGCAAACCAGCTAGTTCCAGCCTGTGCAACAGGCCTTAACCAGACCACCAATACCACAGATTTTTCCCTCAGCATTGCCATGCTCATTTATGCCTTTTGACACTGTAGTTCTCAGTGCCTTGTCGCAATGCACTCAGTAATTCAGTTTCCTTTTCAGAAAAATCAAATAACTTATGTAATAGAATTATAGAAAGCAGCAAATACTGAAAAATGAAAGTAAAATTTTTTACTATAGAAAATGCTATATCCAGGATTTGAACTGGTTTAATTTAGTATAAATCTGTACCCACTATCATGGATAACACCTGATTTATACCAAGGTCTCTCAGAAGTTAAGTTAATTTCAGAAGAAGCAACTTCTTTGTTTAGTCTAATTTTCATACATGGTAAGTGGATGCCTGTTTTATTTTTCCTTTGAATAAGATAAATATCACTAAGCATCATAGCTTAAGAAATGATCTATGGGGAACATATATTCAGGGCAACTTGAATTTATGCTCCTGAGTTGCAATCCTCAAACTTGCCCCAAATAAACTCTCTACTTATATATATATATATTTTGATATATTATTACCAATACTGTATTTATCATATGTAATAATTAGCTTTTAGTCATATACTCAATAATATTTTAAACATTACAAAAAAATTGTCAATTATCTTGAACTTTTTTTCTAATCTTCCCCAACTGTTTTTTTTTTTTAAATGGTTATTTCTTCAAACTCCAGGTAACAGTATTCCTGAGAATACATCTTGTGACAGTCTTATGCACATACATATAGATACTTTAGCCATTACACATAAACATTCAACACATTACATTCAACACATTTAAGGGCACCTTAAATGGAACAGATGCACACATCTGCAAAATCTCAGTAGTCCGAGTATGAAAACATTCCCACTCTATAAGGCCCTGTTTCTCAGAGTGGAGGCTTTTTTGCAAGATACATTACTTAACTTACTGAACATTTCTAACAGACTTCCATACACTAGAGTGAAGGAGTCAGGCTAAAGGCAGACAGACCAGCATAATCATGTTCAATACTTTTAAAATAAGTCCAATACTTTTAAAATATATATAAAGGTATTTAGGATTCTTGTTGGATATTTAACAATCTTCTTTGACCCCTTTGCTTTTTAATATATTTGATACAATTATACATAGATAATTTGAATCAAGAAACTGGAACAAAGCACACACATATATAGAGACTCACATAGCTCAGACACTTGTAATTAGCAAACATAAGGCCTCTAATGCTAACTGAGCAGCATAATTTTTAACAGGTGAAATATATCAGCTTAGAACCCATAATACCACATAACATTTATATTTCTGCACTTGAGAATTAATTCGGCATTAAGTGTAAATGATGTAAAAATATTGTAAAACATAAAAGAGGCCATTTACCTCCTTGATTTTCTGCATTGTTAGATTTGAAATTTTTCTTTTATCTTTTAACTCATAGATATCTTTCATTCTCCTAGTGAATGGGACCATAACTCCAAATTATATTTGAAAATATAAACAATGCCTATTTAATAAGTAATTCTAACAAAAAATAATTCGTCTTTATGATTAGGGTGGGTTTAGTAGGTCTCCTCTTTATGTATATATATATTTCATAGCCAACGTAGTCAAAGTTTAAGCATACAGAATGTTTTAAACTCATTGCAATATAATCAAAGTCTGTATTTAACTTCAAATTGAGAACTAAAACACACACACACACACGCACATACACCACCATACCAATTTAGTTTATGTATATGAGTTTTTTATATGCTTAGTAGTTATGTCACAGTTTTCTAATGTAAACTGTTAAACTTTTGAAATTCGATTTTGAACTATATGATGCCCAACCCTACTATAGGATCAATAACACACTAGGTATTGGCCTCACAAGCCTTCTAATTTTATACTTGTCTTGAAGTTACTGAACCTCAAATTAAAGATTTATTTGTAAAATATACAAGCTGGCTGTGTCTATGAAGAGTTGCTTACTTTATGTTTTATTCCTCATAAATTTAGATGTTCTGAGTATCTTAAGAATATTGTTACTATTGAGAAAAAGTTATTTTATTGAACCAATTCTAACAATACTAACCTTAACATCTGAAAATATGCCCTCAAGGGCAGGCACGGGATAATGTAAGGAAAAGTAATCACATTTCTCAATATTTCCTAATCTTGGCATTTATGCTGTCAGGGCTAGAAGTAGGAATACCATCTCTTTTAAGTTATTATATTTACATTTAGTTTTTAAAGTTAGATAGGCTGTTTAGGTTCTTCTTAATTCAGAATTATATCTGATAATTTCTAGAATATTCTGCCTAATGTGATTGATTATGAAACGGAATGGTCTTATGGCATTAGCATTTTGACTTACAACATGCAATGAAAATGGCAATTAAAAAATAAATATTGAAAAGTCCGCAGCTCTGAATATATTATTTTTTTTCTTCTTCTAAATGGCTGTATTATTGATCAAAGCAAAAATGGCTGTGGGCTTATTTAGTCTCCCAAAACTAATATTTTCTTATTCATTATTTTTATGTAAATTGCTACTTGTATAGCCACCTGATTTAATATTTTTAAAACTATAAAAATAAACATTTACATGAGATGTATAATGTGAGTAATCTCAGAAAATTGCATTCTCTTTTTAGAACATATTAATGTTTCTATGAAAGCAGCACTGTAACAGTATGTGTTTTTAACTGCTGAAAGCTTTTTGAATCATAAACAATGTGCAGTGAAATGGCTCTTTCCCCTTATTCCTCCCTGGTTTTTATGATTTTCATACAACTAAATCCTTTTAGCCGTTGATTTCTAAGATGTTTATGAAACATTATGCATATTGGCAATAAAGTCTATTTAGATTTGTGCCACCCATTGGATGTAAAGTGCTCTTTTGTAATTAATCTTTTTTTAAGCAAAATTATTCAACTTTTAAAAGAGAGATCCCTTCCTTGTCTCCTCTACACCTGCAGTGCTTGCAAGTTTCAGAATTAAACATGAGACTCATCTAGGACTATGTCTGTCTCCCCCAGCTCAGTGGGAGTAAAAGTGAACTGGCTGGACAGCAGAGGGTTCTCCATGCCATTTTCCTCGCTGATGTGAAGGACAGTGTCTCCATGCTGTAGCAGGCTGGATGTCTCTAGGCCTGTGAAGTCATCAGGGTCTGAGAGTTGAGTAGAGAGTGGACTAAGTGCTGTAGCACCTTGTGCTTCTGTATCCTCCTTCTTTTCTCCTTCTTCAGTGGAGAGGGCCTCACTCTATGATCAAAAGGATCATAACATCATGGAAAGGTAGGGTGGGTACCAGAGAAGAATATCAAAAAATGTTGTTGTCTAGCTGTTAACTGGACAAGGAATCAGAAGGCCAGTCCCAGTTCTAGCCTTTGTCATAGGTAAGATCTTATGTAGACCCTTCCAACTTTCTAAGCCTCGATTTTCTAACCTGTAACATGAACATAACTTTTCGTTTTGCTTACCTTGTAGACTGAGGATTAAATGAGATAATAATGGTAAGCGTTAAAATTTAAGCATTAAAGACTATACAAACATAAATAGTAATATTGCCCTTTAGTTTTCTTGAAATACCACATGAGAAGAATGTGGAACCTATGGGAATTTGTTTATTAAAATCAAAGGAAGGAAAAAAAATCAAAGCAACAAGAAAAAATATCAACAAGAAAAATATCAAAACAATGAGGGAAAAGATCAAAACAAAAAGTTTCTTAGAAAGCTCAATATTTAAAGGCTTTGTCTAAGTTAGTAACTTCATTATTTTTTAATTGAACTATTTTTCAGCTATGTATTACAGGTTGAGTATCCCTCCTCTGAAATTCTTGGAATCAGAAGTGTTTCAGATTTCAGATTTTTTGGATTTTGGAATGTTTGCATTTATACTTACCCAGTTGAGCATCTCTAATATGAAAATCTGAAATTTGAAATGCTCCAATGAGCATTTTTCTGAGAGTGTTATATCAGCACTCAAAAAGTTTTGAGAGATGAGAAGAACACCATGTGAAGACAGAGCAGAGATTGGAATAATGAATCTACAAGCAAAGGAATACTCTAGATTGCCAGCCATCACCATAAAGAGAGGCAAAGAAGAGAAATCAACCCCCATAACACCTTGATTTCAGACTTCTAGCCTCCACAACTGTGGGACAATAACTTTCTGTTGTTTTAAACCACCAAAAATAAATAAATAAATAAATAAGTTTTGAATTTTGGAGCATTTTGAATTTTGCATTGTCAGATTAGGAGTGCTCAACCTGTGTATACCTGTTTTCAATGGTTATTTTAGCTGTGGAGTATTTTCTTTTAGATTTTTCATAACTAAAAATATCAAGACTTCTCTTGGTCCTTCTTATGTAGATATATTCCTGGTCATAGCTTTATATAGATTTTCTTTTTCATGGTGGCAGGACCAGTGTCTGTTTGGATAACAAAGCATTGCAGACCCAGACTGAATTATGGGGAATAAATTCGCATACCCAGTGGTTCCTAGAAATAATTATGCAGTGAGCAAGCCTTGTGTGTTTCTCTAGTGCCCTCACCTGCTTGGGAGACAGGCTGTGGAGATCCGCAACAACTATGGCGGGGGAAGACGTGAGGACTGGATCGTCCATTTTTTCTGGTTTCCTAGATGGGGCTGGGCTGCAGCCCTGTGGTTGGCCTGTGGCAGGAAGTACATCTGTTGGGGCAGCTGCTGGCTCTGGCTGAGCCTCAATGAAGGTTACAGATCTTTTCTGATCCGCTGTAGGTCAGAGGTGAGGCAGTAGGTAGGGAGGAAATTGGGTAAAATAGACTGTTAGTGCTTAATAGTTGGTTTTAACCAGTGTCACCTAGCTTTTCTTAATAAACACATTGTTGGCTTATTCATAAATGAGAGCATGTTTGACTATTTTGTACATGTTTGATTTCATCTTCTTACAAAGTGTAGGACTTGGGCAGAAAAATCATTTTTATATAAATGGCCTAAAACAAGATTTTCATGGAGCATTAGGTAGAACTTGAGCATTCCTCAGAATAGCTGCCAATAGGACTTTAAAGTCCCTATTATTCATCATAGCTTTATCTTCAGTAAGACATATAACAAACACTGTTCCTGGTTTGAATAAAGAAAACATAAGCCTCTATAGCCAAATTTCACAGTATTAGTTGGTTTACCTTGGGCTCTTCCATTTACCTAATTTCATAGGGGTAGGGACAGGAGTTGGGGAAGGCAAGAAGGAAAAAAGGCACTAAAATTGTCTGGAAAACTTTTTCCCTTATCTTAGCACCTCCCCCAAGGTGTGCTTATCTGCATCAGCTCAGTTTTTGCAGGCTTTCCTGGCTGAGTCCCATCTTATCAAATCAATGTTATAGTTGGAAGGGACACAGGAGACCTCACCAGATGGCTTCGTTTTAGGTTGAATGCTCCTGCGAGTTGTTGACAGCCGAGCTGCATGGCGGTTTTTGGATTCAGTCTGAGTCTTCTGACGTGATAGCAGAGGACGTCTCAGCTAAAGAGAATAGGCAAAATAAACTTGCAAAAGGATCTAACTGCCTGGGAGGAAACACTGTGCTCAGAGGATTCTGACTATACAATTGCTTTTTAAATTTATGTTTCTGTGGACTCTTATGGTGTTCCTTACATCTGTAGCTGATAAACTTCCTTTTTCTTTTTCTTTTTTGAGACAGAGTCTCACTCTTTTGCCCGGGCTAGAGTGAGTGCCATGGCGTCAGCCTAGCTCACAGCAACCTCAAACTCCTGGGCTCAAGCAATCCTCCTGCCTCAGCCTCCTGGTGGCTGGGACTACAGGCATGCGCCACCATGCCCGGCTAATTTTTTCTATATATTTTTAGTTGTCCAATTAATTTCTTTCTAATTTTAGTAGAAACGGGGTCTCGCTCTTGCTCAGGCTGGTTTCAAACTCCTGAGCTCAAACAATCCACCCGTCTCGGCCTCCCAGAGAGCTAGGATTACAGGCGGTGCAGAGGGAGGTGGACATGCATGGCGGCGAGCGCTCTCTGTGGCTTAACCCGTCTAGACCCTTTTTTTTTTTTTTTTTTTGTAGCTTATTATTGGGAAAATTCCCCTCTTCTACTCTCCAAGATAGTACATAAAGTAAGGTACTATTTACATTGAATTTACAGTCTTTTTCATGTAAAGGAATACCCCTATACCTTGCTATAAGAAATTAATTTAAATGATGGCTCTTAAACTTCACTGTAGCCAAACTTAGAAATACAGCTGAGTCAAACAAGTTTTGAAAAGGAATCTGTCTTTTTTATTAACTCATTCAAACTAAAATCTTTGAAATACATACTGCAGATATACTGAGGGTATCTCCTCAGTCATTTTGGGGCTACGTTCTATAATAGTAAAGTGTCTTGTGGGTGAAAATTGAAGTCATTGTACAACATCTATTTAATAATAAAAAATAAGACTTGCACTAAGAAACCGATACCTATATAATATGTAACATGACCTTTTTAATGGTGTTTTGCTATCACAAAACACCGCGCCCGGCCCAACTTCTTTCTGCTTATTTAACTATAAGTGTTTTCTTCTGGCATCTTCTTTAGCCAATTCATCTCCTGGCTATTACTCCTTTATCTATCCCAGTAACATAAATTAACATAATTTAAATTGTAAATTTGAGAATTTCAGGGATTTTAGGATGCAAAACTAATAACTATTGTTTACTGACCAACCTTTGCTCATCTGAAAATTGTAGTTGAATATATATATATGCTGACTCTCAAAGGGGAGATTTATTAAAAAACAAAAACAAAAAAACACTATTGCTGGCCAAGTATGTGGTACCTGAATCACAAACGGGAAGCTCCCATTGAAGCAACACTGAAAAGCCTCATTTAGATTTTTATTTAGAAAGTAATGTACAAGAATTCCACCTAAGGAAATTGGTAAAGATGACCCTTACTCCAATTTGTTTTAAATTAAATCATTAATCTCAAAATGAGGAAGAAAGGACTTCTTTGTCTTTGCCTCTATGCAAAAACAGTCATTACATAAACTGTATAACAAATCTCTGTCAGTAAGTTTGGCCCGGAAAGTTAGTTTCTGGATAGGGAACAAATAGAGTTATAGGCTCACTTTACTAAGTCATCGGCTTTGCCAATAAGAATATTCAGAGCTAAAATAGAAGCTTAAAATGCCCAGCTTGCACCCAAGTACTTACCATGTTTTAAAGTTGCTCTGTACTGCTTATTTCAGGTGGGGAGAAGGTAAAATATAATCTTAATATACATGGGCATTAAAAATTGAATAGAGCTTTCATTTCACAGGATGATTCTCTTGCCTGTTCAAGGTCTGCTTACCTGCCTCAGGCCCCTCTTCCTCCCCAGTGGCTGCTGAACAAGGAGGTTCTGTTGGCCAGGTTCACTCTGTACACTTGCCACCCTGTCAAGCATCAACAGTGTTAGTGCACCCTGGAGAGAGTACAGAAGACCATGCTCTGGTGGGTGTTAGCCAAAATCACTTATATGACACAGTCACTTCAAAGATACCATTATCTTTGAAGGATGGTTGGGAAAGAGTCCCTGGGATAGGGATTTTCAAAGGTTTGGGAGGGAGGAAAAGGCCTTGTAGCCCCAAGCTGCCAAAATTGAGATTTGGTTTTCAATCACTGATGCCGTATCTATCATTCAGCAAAACATTGGTTCGATCATACTCGTGGTTTGGAAGCCACCAAAAAGTTTAAGATGTCATATTCTAATCTCAATTTTTTTTCCAAGGGGAAGGGAAAAGGTAGTGACAAACAAACACAAACAACTCTATTACATGGATGGGAACACCTTTTTTAAAATTTCAATTTAAATGAAAATAAGATGGACAAATATCAAACACATCAGACACAGAATCCATTTGGGTGAAGGGGCACATTCAACACATGTTTGCAGCCTGAAGTCTCTGTGACTACTGAATAAATGAATAGTCACATGGGTAGACAGTTAAATGTTCTTTTAAAATGGGTTTAGATTTAAAAGGCTGGCAAAGTAATTAAGCTATCATTACAACTCAGGAGCTTTAATATTGAGTAACTGCACTAAAACATACTGTGCAGTTTATAAAAGGAACAACCTGCTCCCCCCAAATTTACTGTGTATGTGTGTCTTTCATATGCAAAAATGACTGGAAGTGGTTGCTATTTTAGTGTTAGGTGAAGCTGAAAATACTAGTATGGGCCCATGGTCCATTATCATTCTGCATGCATGTATAATAGATATTTATAATGAGAATGGGGGTGAAAAATATATACTGTGCCCCAGAGAACACTGTAATTCTGTGGATGATGTCAATGTGATTATTTGGTTAATGGGTAATTAATTTCTGCTTTGCCTTTGCAAAAGGAGAGTCATCTACAGATAGTTTTTAGTGTAAAATATTCCACAGAGGAATCCAAAGTCAGCAACTGTCCAGGAAAAAGAAAGAGAGACTATATCTATTTATTTCAATTTTTTAAAAAAAATGATCTATCTAAATACCTAGCTGCAGTTGTGGAAAGAAATTGGTGGCGAGATGGGCAATCAGATGTTTCCCCTTTTGTGTTAACAACTGGTTAATCATCACATAGTTGACACAGTCACATCTGTCATTTTTTAAAAGTCTTACATTTCCACTAGAAGAAGATCAATGATTCCCAAATGGGGTTCATCAAAATTTTTATGAAATAAAGATGTAATTACACCATTTGAGGTACACAATCACAAAATCCCATAAAGAGTACCAAAACAGGTGTTTTTGAACTTTCTTGTTCTCCTGAATATCCAGTTCAAAAGATCAATGTACTTTATCCTTATACATATATAACCTTGTAGCATATATGACCTTTCTATGAAGAAGGAAAATTACCCCAAAGGAACAAAGCAATATATTCTGATAAGCAATCCAAACTATGTTGCTGGCATGTCTGAAATGACATCTCCTTATTAATTATACATTTTAACACGTGTCTGTTAAATTGGAAAGAGTATTCAATTAACCATATGCACAAAAGTAGAAACAAGTTTCTCCCAATACCAAGCAAAGCTTTCTTTGGAATGGATTCTTCATTGACAACTAAATGTTACCTCAGTTCCCTTGGCCATAAAGGGAGGTTAATACTTACCAACGACCTCCCATTAAGGTAGAGAAAAGAAGTCAATTGATGTAAAATGGTTTGAACATGAAAAATGATATATATATAGCATGCTTCCTTGTTTTACATTTGATTTATAATGAGTTTATTGCTTCTAGAATACTAAAAGGAAGTAGGTAATAAAACGTTTTGAAAATAGTTGGGCAGAGAAAATGAAATCAAGGCAGTCCACTTGTCTCATTTTTATTCAGTAATCTGAGATTGTGAGAAAAAATGGTGCAAGAAAAGAAAAGAAAAGAAATACATGTTACTTAGGGAGTGTTAAATGTCAAAATGTAATGATAATTTCATGATGATTATTCCTAGAGGATCATAAGCATCAAAATTTTCTCTATGGATGAGAGAGGCTTATATCTAAGAAATATATTAAATTTATAGCTTTAGTTCTATGAAAACCATATAGCATTTTATCATGGAATGTACACATCAAAGATGAAATTACAAAACATGTCCTTGGAAATATATCCCAGCTGATAATTTACATTCTCCCTAAAAATGTGATTTTGTATTTGGAATATCAAAGGCTGGCTTAACTGTATACAGTTAGGACACATTAATAATAGTCAGAAAAGTTAACAACAGAAATAATTTAGAACATGTTTCTTTTTCTGGGGTCTATATCAAATTGAAGTTGCAAATAAAAAGTAGTTTCAATTTAGCTTCTCTCCCCAGCATGTGATATTTCAGTCATCTGAGGATTTGTGATGCAGGACTGTAAGATGTGCAATGCTAAAATGAACCAAGAGAAGACCAGGGTTTGCATTAAGCACCACTCTATGTTACACCCCAGTTTCTATTTGAATTTTTTGAAACAGTCCCATTATAGTCCTCATCTGCCACAACTGCAATAATCAAAATTATTTTCCCCTTTAGGGAAATACTGTTTTATTTGATAGGCTCAAATTTTAAAATATTATATTCCAATAGGCCATTGAATCCTTTTGAATAACTAAAATCACTATTTCACATATCATGGTCATAAAAAATAACTCTGAAAAGTTGAGTCTCTGTCAAGATATGTCAGAGTAGTGGGGCAAGTTCTAAAAACTGTATCTTGTGGAAAAAAATGCTTTCTTGAAATTTTTATTCTTAGGAAGGAGATATGGCTGACTTCCACTGTTTTGGTTAAGTAATAAGGTGAAACAATAAGAATATAAGCAAATAAAACTTTCTAAATTGAAGAAGCTAATATCTTCCAGCATATTTGGAAATAAATGATCTCTTATAGTTTTGAATCACTGAAAAATATCACTATGGCAAACCGTATAATACTCTAGGTTTTAGAGAAGTAAATGCGACTGGGGCTTGGCATAACTGTTGTGACTTGAACTGTTTACATAGAACAAAAACACTTTATTTGAAATTCAAGGAAGTAATTTACAAACCAAGAAAATTTAGGCAATATTAGGAAGAGATACAAATTACCTCTTTTCCCCTATATCAACATGATGGCCCGGATTGTAGTATATAAATATGTGTGCATCTCGTAATGGAACACATACATAATAGTATTTCTTAAAATAAAAGACGAACAAGGGGCCATTCAGTAATGCAATAAAAATTCATATCATTCATCTCAATATTACAAGAAAATTATAGATTGAAGTATATTTTACAAATTAAAATTTTAAATAGAAGCCCTGGGTAAGACCAGCACACGGAAAAGGTGATTAGTATTTTCATTGCTTTTATCTGTGCTTTTGGTTTCAATTTTAATATGGTTATAGAAATGTAGAGGAGAAACACAAGATACAACAGGATAGCCATTTACCAAGTGATTGTCTTGTGATGAGAAAGCATAAAGCTCCCAAAGGAGCGATAACGCATTTGTAAGGAACGGGGAAATAAACAGTAGACTAAATTCCTAATTTCCCCACTCCCAATACAAGGTTATTGTTTAGATTTTACTTAGCCTCCACAACATCTAAGAGAATATATTTTAAGGGCCACAGAAGTTAGAACTTAGAGGCTGGAGTCAGATTGAAAAGGGGGAATAATAGAACAATCTAAGTCTTAGCTATCCTGTGAGAACTGAATTAGCAATGGCAAAGTACATATCTGTGTATCACAATGCACATTTCCTTAGCCATTAACTCTCAGCTACACAAAAAGGTTGTTTTAATTTTTTTCTTTGTACTTTGAAAGTACTTGCCAAATTTTTATACTTGAAAAATGTGGATGATCATATGATGGGTTCCACTAAATAAGCTATTTTATTTCATCTTACTTAGACTATATAGTCTTATTCAAACATTCTTATTTTTCACTGTGATTTAAAATTACCCTTATACAATCAAATAGCATTACAATCTCTTTTTTTAAAATTAGAGTTGACTGGCAATTCCTGCCTTTCAAAATGTTTAACATGTCTAACTAAAATCTAATTGTCTGGTATAAACATCTGGTCTTCAGTGCTTGAGTAACTTCTGTTATGTCTCTATTCTTCTAGAGAGAAAATATTTCCATAGTATGTCTATATTTGGGGTCAGGGACAGGGAAGAAACATCTATAATGAGTTTTTATACTTGTAAGAGCAACACTCTCTAGAGAATTCTCCCATGGAACATTATTTCAGTATTTCTCAAGAGCACAGTGTTTCTAACAGGCTATTTCTTGGGAAGAATCTTTAAAAGGAACCAGTTAGCCCAGTTTTTAAAAAATCTTAGAAGTATCCTGAAAGAAGTAGTAAGTTGAAAAAAAAAGAAAAGAAATACTTGAAGTAATTTTCAATAGGTGTACAAAATTTTATTGGTTTCTACCTATTCATGAGGTTATTTTGGTCTCTTCCTCATTTAGCCCACTTAGTCCAACTTGCCCTTTTTGTCTAAAACAAATGTTTTTTTTCAAAAGCAAATTCTCATGAAAGTTTAGCAAAATGTTATGGGTTGGTGATGAGAGAAGCAGGATTTATTATTTCCCCTTAGGCATGCTTCCTGATATTCTCTAAGCTTTGGGGCCAGATTTTTCTTAGAACTACTTTGGGTGTGTTTTAGGTCCCAAGAGTTGAAGTGTGTGCTAAATGTAATTTACCTGGTTAATGCCTTACTGCTTTAGGATTTTAAGAGTCTGCAGCATAAAGAAATCTCATGCCAAAAATAAAAAAATCTGGAAACCAAATATAAAAAGCATATATCCTATTTTTTAAACCCACTTCCTAGTAAATAAATGGCAAAAGTTCCTCTCCTCCAAAGAGAACTCGGTGACATGATGGAGTTCGAGAGATACGATTTGCAGGATATGGCAAAGGTGGATGGTGGGATGCCTCTGCGTTAACATAATTATTTCAGAATCCAAAATGAATGCCTCATCTTTCCATTTCTTAGTGATCACAACTGAGTCTGGGTGTCTGAAACCCGGAACTAAAACAGAACAGTTAGAGGAACAACAGACCAACAACAGTTGATCTAAGACAGTCATCAAAGTACTGACATGAATGACTAATTCAGTTGTAGACAAAATCTATACCTTTGCCTCTGAACTGGTCTCACCTAGCAAAAGCTTTGAGTTTATTCCCATTGATATTGGAACCAGGGTAGACTGGTTTAGATAACCATAAATCAGTCATCTGAACCCTGAGCTTGCCAGAGAGGGCCAAATCCTTTGGCGAGTTCATAAAATTAAACTCAAACTCCCTCCTCTTCTCACCACCCCTGAACTAGTACTTACGCATCAAGAGTAGTATTTGGCCTAATTAGAAAAGCCCCAGCACAAAGCCAGCTAAATGGAAGTCGGATTTAATCCTTTATACTCAGTAGGTCACTGAAATTATCTTCTAATCAAGGTTCTCCTATCCCTTATGTAATTTTAAGCATTAAATAAAGGTTCCCCTATCCCTTATGTAATTTTAAGCATTAAATAAATGCATTCTTTGAAAGCAATGATCACCCTGCTAGACTTGGTTCACATCTCTTCAAACACTGTGGGCAATAAGGGAAGCCCTTTTGCGGATCGTTTGTTTCTGAACTTCCTCCTTGCCCCCAAAGCTCCTGCTAATGGAACTGTTTGCACTCCGCAGCACTTTCCACATTTACCACCAATAAGAGACTGATCTGTCGAGGCGAGGGCTCGCAAACACGAATGTCATGAATTATGGGTCTGGTAAATAAATTTAAAAAAAAGATGCACTCAATGATGGACTATATTTCCCATTTTCAATTGCAAAAGAAAATGTGAAATCTGAACAAGATGCAAAGAAAAGAAAAGACAACTTTTCACAGGAACAGCCTCTCAACATTTCCTCATCTTTGTGATAAAGCAATAAACACAGGTATATTGTACTCACTATATAATGCAGACCCGAAAAGGAATGTTTTCTCTTGAGATGGAACAAAGACACTCTAAGGATGAACAAGAAGCCTTACCCCTAATGAGGATTAGTTGAGAGGTGTGAATCAACAGCACAAGATTAGGAATGTTTGACGTGGTTTATCTGAGTGTTAAAGGTGCAGTCCCCTTTTCTGAAGTTTTAAACTATTAGGCAAGACATTATTTCATTTGCATCATACAACTTCTCTTACTTACCAAGAAATGTTTGTGTTTGATATTTCATGGCAAGTTTGGGAGTCACCTTGGTGCTAGAACAGACATTCTTTATATAAGTGTTGCTTGAACAAGCTACTGTAAGAGCCTGCCAAATAGCATGCATCAAAAAGAAGGAAGTACAGTATATAAATTGTATCAACATTACTATTCTTCTTATAGCATCATTGTTTTCTTACCACCAATGGTATTAGCTAAAAGACCTGTCTTGATTTAGTAAGGGGCTTCCTGATGATGAGGAGTTGTATTAAAGAACCCCTGAAAAACAATTCTTAATGAATATCACCGTGGGAGGGAATGATTAGATGGGATAAATTTAACGTTTGACATATCAAACTTTTTAGATACCCATAGGATTCAAGCCCCATAGAAAATTCTACAATTTGTTTGCTTCTTTGTTTGTTTTTAGTAAGCTTTTAAAGCCATTCGTGATTGTGCTCTGTAGCTGAAAATGAAGGAGGGTTTGCTACACCTTTGACTTCCAGGCTCGTATGTTCATGAACAACAAAGGGCAAGAAATGGAAATAGATATCAAGACGGGGCGAGAAGAGACAGAGAAGACAGAGAGACAGAGGAGACAGGGAACAGCTAGTTTCCCAGCACAGACACCAATAGACAGGTAGCATTGACACTGTACCTAGAGAGGCTGCCCTCAGCGGCCAGGCCCTGGGAGTCATCGAGGACATTAGGTTCACTGCAGGAGGGGTAGGGAGATGAAGCATTTAGGGAAAGAAAATGAAAAAAAAAGAAAAAAAAGCATGCGATTTTCTGCTTCCAAGAACCAAAAATAAATAGATTTAACAGAACAAGGAAGGAAAGGAGACAGTCAACCATTTCACCTTGTGCTGGGTTTGTCAAGACATAGGACTCAAGGCAATGGGGGAGGAAGGACTTTGAATGGATACAGCTCTCAGAGGAGTGATCTATTTATTGGTGAAGAGTTAAAATGAGCTCCAAATGGACCTGTGAGCTCTGAAACGCATTGCAGAATGAATCTGGAGAAGATGAAACTATCCTTCCCTTTGGTAACCATTGGCTAGGCGGTTATTATTTTTAACCTGTCTTATGTATATGGTCGTTAGCCAGGACCCTGCTTCTTTCTTGTGCATTCTGACATTATCACACAGAAACCACTTACCATGAACTGCCACAACCAAGCTCTTGGAACTGATGCCATTAAGAAAAGCAAAGAAAAGAACCCGACTTCCCCTGCTAATTTTGCAATGAAAATGCAAGTAAACAAACGGAAGGAAGATATCTTGGAAAATTCACATGGAACTCTCATTTACCTCCTTACTCTCCATCCTCTAGTGACTAAATTGTAAATGCCAAAAGAAGAAACCTGTCAGGTTGGTGAGAGAATAATTAAATAGTTTATCGATTTATTTGTATGTGGCTGAACTGAGATCTGTGAACAGAAACTGTCATACTTTTTCTGTCTTTTCTTCAGTGCCTAGCATTGAGCTAAGCACCCATGAGGCACTCGATAAATACTTGTTAAATTGGATGGAATTAGACCATTTAGAAAAGTGGCGTGCCTGCTCCCGAAGAATTGAGGTTTACCTAATTGTACACTGTAAAAATAACCTCTGTTCCCCGGAAGAGGCTCACTTTCCCTAGTGTACAAAGGCAGAATTACCTTAACTAGTCTTCTAAAATATGACTCAAGCTCAAAGAGTTTAATTATATTATTTTTTCTGGATTTCTAGTATGTCCATAATAGGACAGATTTTGCCCCTGGAAACAAGTTAACCCCTTAATGGATATATAGAAAAAGAATTGATGGCCTGGTTATTTTAGGTAAGTGACAACAACAGCAACAAAAACAAGAAAACTCTGTTTAAAATTCCTACAATTCTATAACTTGAATAAAACTTTTAAATAAATTGCTATTTTCTTTTATTCTTTATAGAATCTTGTACATTGCTAGCAATTAAAAATAAATTGATAGCTACCAATATTAACTGTTTATATTACTTTCCATCCTTTTTTGCACAAGTTATTGTTTGGCTCTGATTTTGTTCACACATTTTGTTTATGAATTTCTTTTCAAAGGAAAATTACAGATAGTAGGTGAAACAATCTCTTACAATGATAGGAAGCTTTATGTAGTATTAACCTTTGTAACAGTTAAATGGCACTTACATAAAATATTGCCTTTTTAAAAAGTATGCAATTTACTTGTTAATCATCTTTTATCATTTTCCTCTATTATTCGATATTCTCCAAACTTGGGCTTTATTTCACAAATTTTATTTCATCTTTGTAGTTCATGAACCATTTGCTAAAGGCTTTGGGTACAGATAATTATTCCTGCATATAAAATGATTTTATCTAAACATTACAATGTGCCCTCACCTTTATTATTTTCCTTGTGTGAATCATACCACAATGACTCTATAGGTGTTAAAAAATAAGCAACAAACTATTAATATCTAAAACCACATAAAGCCAGTACTTTGAAATAATTCAATTCCTGAAGTGAAAATAACATAGAACTATTGATAGAGAGGTTACATTAAAAGATAATTTTAGCCAACCTCCTTATTTCACAGAAGGGAAAACTATGGGCTATTGTTAAATGACCTGCCCAAGGTCACACATAGTGGCATAGATCCTTTTCTGCTTGGTGAAGCATCACTGTCTTCGACTAAATACTGATAACATATCAGAAGCCTAAACTTTACCAAATGTATCAAGCAAGTCCTATATTCTTGCTGGGTACTCATTATTAGCTTAGCTAATGATAAATCTGAAATACAAGAATGTCATTTGACAACCAGAAAGAAGACCATGGAATTTATGGAAAATTTTTATGGAGAGACAATTCTTGGATTAGAAATTGGGATCCCTTCTACTGGCTTAGAAAACTGCAGATTGTTGTGTGTAGGAACCTAGTTGAAAAGTCCTTTGTTGTATGATCTCTCTAAAAACATTACCACTGCTTTCAGCCTTTGTAGAATAACAGAGTGTATTCTCAGAATTTCCATCTTTGCCCCAAAATTCAGAGTATAATATAGCCATGGCTCTTTACCTCTGGCTGGGTAACATGCCCACCTCAGCCTGAGGTGCAGACATGCTGGAGACATGGCTGGAGAACCGCCTCCTTCCAATGGCACTCAGGAGGTAAGCTTCTTGTTCACTTACCACACTGGGCATGCTTATAGAGTCATCTGAAAGAGTCAAAGGAATAGAGTGTTATAAAAACGATGACACTGACCAGAAACCCAGCCAAGGTTGTTCCTGGGTTCTATCCTTGACTTCAGTACAACCTTAAAATGATCTCTAAAGGGAGGACCAAAAACTAAGACCTTTGGGGTAATGATAATTTGTCATGTCCATACATCCCCCACCCTTCCACACTAGAACAGCCTTCTTAAAATAAATGTAAACTTCTTGTCCATTTTTACAAGTAGATTATTTCTGAAAGTCAATAGGCATCTGAAAATTTAAGATTTCAGAAAAGCTTGAATATAAATTTTTAAAACTTTGCAGGAATAGTTCAATAAAGGACTTTATTATTGAATGGGTCAAGTACATTTCCTTGACATTCAAAAGCTGAATTCAAGTACATTTAATGAGTTCTAGTCTTTGGTGAGGAAAAGACTATTTCCGGTATTTTTTTTTTTTTTCTTAGAGACATTGGTCTCCAACTCTTAGCCTTAAGCCATCCTTTGGCCTCAGCCTCCTGAGTAGCTGGAATTAAAGGCGTGAGTCACCATGCCCGGCTCTCAGATATTTTTAGGAAAAATATTTGAAAAACTATGAAAAATGCTAGAAATTTTAATTTTCCGTATAATGACTGACTTGAAATCGATTCTTATTATAGAATGGTATTATTTCCTTTTTAATTGTGTTCACAGAGAGGAGAATAAGCAAATTTGCCTTAAAATAATGAAAAACATGACAGGATAGATTGAGCTATTTCTACAAAGGCCTTTCCCAGATCCCATTGATTTTCCACCCTTATTTGTACTCCTACATCACCTAACACTCCCCCAATATTTGTTTGGTGATGAATCATGCGCTGTCTTCCATTAACTCATTTGTTAAGTGTTCTTTATTGCAAATGTCTATCACCTCCTCTGCAAGATTGTATCTGTGATCTTAGAGGGCAGAGAACATATCTTTCTCATATTTCCCTCTTCCTTGTCTTATACCCAATAGATCTGAATATAGGTTTCATGATTGAATGGGAAAATAGCTTAATTCAAGGCAGTCAATAAACTGGCTTTTATATCTGTTTATAAATTAATATATACCCACACGACAACTACACTACATCATTTATTAA
Organism: Propithecus coquereli; assembly: GCF_000956105.1. Lineage (NCBI taxonomy): Eukaryota > Metazoa > Chordata > Mammalia > Primates > Indriidae > Propithecus > Propithecus coquereli. The sequence goes on along the minus strand of NW_012153063.1, from coordinate 4,537,825 downwards.
CAAACCTGCTTTCATTGGGATGGTTGTGATGTCTGAGAACAGAGATATTAGCAAAAATTGCAGACTTCCCAATCCCCCCACCCCTGCCTCATCAGTACATGAGTGTTGGCTCTTGGCCAGTGATTTCCCTGTTTCCTCCACTTTTCTTCCCTTCCTACTGGTTAGCTCATCTACTTATTCATAAGGTTACCTGAAAAATATATTTAGCTCTAAAAAAGATAGGTAGCATCATTTTCCATCATTAAAAAAAATTGCTGGGAGAGACTACTTTAAGCATTAAAGAAAACTGGATTTTACTTTAAGTTCTGAACGGTTACCAGGACTTAATGGATATTTAAACTGCTGATCTTTTTTTCTATCATTGTGTTTTCTTGGTTAAGATTTTTCACAATTTCCCTAATTACAACTTCAGGTGTATTTTCATGAGCGGTCACCAGGGCAATTTAGAGACAAGTATATCTATAGGCCAGGTGCAGGGCAATATGATTATCACTTTATCTGATCCTGAAACTAAACCTGGAAATATTACTGGTAAGTGTTTTGACAAAGCATTTATTTCTTTTCCTCTCTTACACACTCAACTGTGGTGGGACATTAAAATACTTTCATTCATCTTAGTTAATTAAAATTCTAATCTCAACTCCCATTTCCTCTATTTAATTTAGTTCAGAGTGGGGCTTTTTGTTATTGTTTGGTATGGAAAGGCTCTGAATGGAGATCTAGATTTTGTTCTCATACTTAAGGCATTGACAGCACAACTTTGCTATAAATGTTATATTAGAGTGTCTTAAACACAGTAGAAAATAATTGATGCAATTTTAAAACCTTTTAAATGATAGTAACATTTAATGGAACCTTTCACCTATTTTTGCTTTTTAAAACCTCCTATTAAGCATACATATGAAATATTTCTTGAACAGATTTCCCCTCGTATCTTAATACCAAATCTGTAGCACATGCATTAGAAGTTCCTGGGCTGACCTAGTCACTGGGCAGTCTCTTAACCCAAATTGGGAGTGTATCCCCTTAAGACAGCCTGCTGGTTTACACACTGGATGGTATAGCCAGCTAGCCTTTTCTGAGTCCTGAGCATATCCACTGTCTACTTTTCCTTGCCCAATGGGGTCATGTAAGTGCTTCCCCTAGTTACTTAGCCACAGTTTAAATGAGAGTTAGTGGAAATACATAAGCTCAAAGAAAAATTAGGGGTCACTAAAGATTTACTTTTTGCCTGAATTCTTTCCAAATGACCAAGGCTATCAAGGAATTTATAGAAGGCATTAGGAATCAGGGAATCAGTCACATTTTCACCTTGAATCCCTCTGTAAAAATGACTAGGGCATCAGAACTGGAAAAGATCAGAAAGGCAGAAATCCTTGCCAAGCCCCCACTAGTACGGTCAATTTATATTCTGTGTCTCCTGCCCAGATTCTTCGGGGTGACCTACTTTCCTCATCCTCCTCATCAGTCCGACTCAGCGTGTCCTGCGAAGCCTGCTGGGATGGCTCGCTGTCCTGCTCCCAGACAGTACCCGTGCCTGTGTTGGAGCGAGACATGGTGGCCAGGCTCAGGCGATAAGCAGAAGTGGAGGTGCCCACGGTACTGATAGATGTCTTCCCTTGGTAGGCTGGGGGATTCAAGAGAACAAAGGAAATGCACAGTGAGAATCTTGAAGGGAAAACAAATATTTGCTTCATCTCTGACCACTTGTATTTTTTAGCAAGTGTTAGTTAAATAATGTTGCCCAGACAAATGATCTTTAGGACAAAGCAGCAAATGGAAGTGAGGATGTTTTTAAGAAAAAGAATCAATATTGGCCACTGATGTATTCATAATTGAATAGTTTCCTTGTTAGCGCATAACATCTCTAACAGTGGAAAATGCTTTGACATTTTTCCCTCTCATTTCTTTTCTATTTCATTTTCCAAGGTTGGCAGGATGCAAGTGAATTTTGATCTGAATGTAGCTTCCAGCTTGCCAATTTTTACTGAGAAATATACCTTACCTGACACAAGCATGTGAATGTAATAAATAAGT
>NW_012153063.1:4533230-4535738 GCF_000956105.1 Propithecus coquereli | reverse complement strand
CCACCCTAAACTTATCCCCAGAGATAACCAGTAAACATATCTGAGTATATCTTTCCAGATATAAAAACACCTCTTTCTCTGTTTCTCTCTCTTTTTCACTCCATATTACATCTGTTAGTATACCCTGTTGGATTTCTTTTACTATATCACTGTCCTCCCAGGTTCTGGCAGCCATTCACATCTATACATTTTTTTCAGGAAGCAGATTTCCCAAACAGTATGTCAGGACAAACAAGAGTATCGTAAAGATGTCAAAGATTGTGATGGGAGCTTCCTCTGATGCCACAGTTCTCACCATAGGGTCTGCCATGGGGCAGTCAAGTGAACCTGGGCCTTCCTCCTCTGTCTTAAGGCCCATCTATCTCAGCATCTAAAATGTCTGTGGAGTAAACATGTTTTAATTCTTATTAGGGGAACACAATAATCTTTCTTAAGTGGTAATGACTGCCCTCTAATGGGCAATAATGATTTATAATAATATAATTATAAAAAGTAAGCAGTGTACTCCCAAAGAAAGTCTTTTGAATAATGTAAAGAAAGCACCTCCTAGCCTGCCAACTCTAATTCAACCCTCCCCATTCCAATTTGTAAAAAGTGAAAGGCTTTATAATCTGTCAGACAGATCTGGTTTAAAATTTCCTTACTGGTAGCACTTTCTATGTGTTATTTAACCTCTATTGAGTCTCAGTTTCCTCATTCTTTAAGGGAACTTTCAGTTATGCACCTTGAGGGTATTTGTGCGGATTAAAGGGAAAAACATCTGTGAAGTAATCGACCATAGAAGAGAAGATCAATAAATGTGAGTCCCCTTTTCTTTTTCAAAATAGAACTGAAGGTAAGAATTTAAACACGTTTTTTCCCCCTCCAATTAAATATTCCAGAAAGAGCTTAAGTACTAAAATGAAGACTGAAAAAAATATTTAGAAGAGGAATACAATTCAACTTTTATGATATCCCTTTCTTTCATTTCTGTTTTGTTGATAATGATCACATGGTGGAATCTAGCAGTGTACCAAAATGGCTCACTTATCCATGGTTCCAAAATGAGTTGTGAGCTGGGCAGAGGGATTCTTTGTAGGCTGTGAGTTCCATTAGTCAAACAAATTCAAAATTCCCCATGCATACTCACCCGATCCACTGTGAACTGCCTCTTTTAGAATTTTTAGTTCACTGTTGAACTCAGCAATGAGTGAGCTCTTACACAAAGGGCGTGGTATGAAGCGCCGCTCCAGCTGGTCAGCAATGTGTTGCCGGGCAGAAAGCTCTTCATGATTCTCTGCTGGTTGGGCCAGAAGCTGAAACGAAGGCATGACATTCTCAGGGCCTCAATTTTCCAGCTGTAAAATGGGCTAATTATTTTATGGACTTCATAGTTGTGAGGAGTAAATAAGGTAGTGCGTGTGAAGTTCTTAGAACAGTACTACATACAGGAAGTGCTTAACAAATACATTGTTTTGAATCACTGCCCCAAGAAATCAGGGTATGAAAAGAGCAAAAGAGATGAGTACTGAGGGTCTTAGAGGAAAAACACGCTTTAAGTGTCCCATCTTTTTCATATGTTTATTTAGAAATTGGATCTCAGTCATGCCACCGAAGATGGGAGAACATTCTCCAGACCATTCCATAGAGCCAGTCTTTCTACGGGTGGGAGGGGTGGGGGGTGACTGGTGTGAAGGTACTTCTAACATGAAATTTTATCCTCTGAGATATATTTTTGGGGCTGTTTCTCATCAAGCATGGTATTAACAGGCCCCACTAACTGGTTACGGCACGTTCCACGAGCACTCTTGTCATAACCCTGCCTCCATGGAGAGCGGTACATTCACGGGGGCTTGGCACTTCCAGGAAGGGAAGCACACACCCCACCTTGCACTGGATGAAAGGGCGCAGGAGCACAAAGATGGGTATTCGGGTCCGCACGATGAAGTCGAGGAAGTCCCACAGGGCCAGGCCTCCCACCTTCCGCAGAGCCATCTCCTTCACCTGGAGGCTCAGCCAGTACCACTGGCTTCCAAGCTGCCTCTCAAAGCAGACGAGGATCACCTTCAGCGCTTCACACCAAAAAAGAGAAAAGTGAGCCTGCAGACTTGTGCCTCGGAGGAACCCGACCCACATCCACAGTCCTTTATGCACTAGGAAATTCTCTAAATTTCTAAACGCTCTCCATGTTTCCAAAAACTTAATGTGTATTCTTGAGCAAGAGTGTTCTGGACATCAATACAAAAATTTGCATGGCGAGCATTTCGATTCTAATTAGGAGAACACAAATATCTTTCTTAAGTGCATTAAACTGCTATTTTAGAAAATATAGAGTAATGTGGCCCACAGAACTGAAAGGGAAATGTTTTATAAACATGATGTGTGGCTAATGTTTTACTTTCCAAAAGTTTTGTCATAGTGGCTTGAAGGTAATACCAGCATATCACTCACATCCTCAGCTAAAACATAGATTTTTAAAATCTTTTCCTTTGATAATACATAGAAATAAATTTGATTCGTATAGGTTTA
>NW_012153063.1:4509677-4532635 GCF_000956105.1 Propithecus coquereli | reverse complement strand
CTGTCTTAAGGCCCATCTATCTCAGCATCTAAAATGTCTGTGGAGTAAACATGTTTTAATTCTTATTAGGGGAACACAATAATCTTTCTTAAGTGCACTGAACTACTAAATGCACACAGAAACCCAACTCTCCAAAGCCCTCAAGAGTCACATACACCTTTGCCAGCTTTAGGATGTTTCCAGGGGAGAACCATGCCAGGTAACCCAGAGAGAGATGTTGGAGGATACTTTCTTACCCAAATTCCTCCTTGAAATCTCACTTTTCATAGGAATTGCTCATCTCAATTCCTCTCCCTCAGCTAAACAAACAAACAAATGAACAAAGAACAACACTGCTCTTTCCCTACCTTGATTCTAGTGACTTTTCCCCTGTTACTATGTGGTCGTTGGCTGCCTTTGGATTTCTGCCATTCTGCCTGCCACCTTCATTTCCATCAGCCCACCCACTGCACAGTAGCATATAAGGGACTCAAGGACAGAGACTTTGGTGCCAAATGGCTTGGGTTTGAACTCTGGCTCTGACACTTATTAACTGTGTGCCTTTAGGTAAGTTAGTCAACCTTTCTGGGCCCCAGCCTCTTCACTCCTAAAATGAGAATAACATTAACTTATTTGAGTTACTGTGAGGATGTGAGCATTCAAAATAATGATAATGTAAAGCACAGAAAACTGCCTGGTGCACAGTAAATGCTCAAAATAAATATAAGAATAATTTTAAAATAGAAGTTCAGTAGCCTGGCTGAGTAAGCAAAAAAAAAAAAAATCCCTTCACTATGTAGGCAGAAAGTGGAGAGCACTGAAACTCATTAAATGTTTTCTCAGATCCTTGCCTTACATGGCAAGTCCCTTTTCTCCATCACCCTCTGTACAATCCCAAACCTCATGCAGAGTTCTATGTCAGAGTCTGGATTTTATTTGAATCCTAGTTTTTCATTGCTGGGGCAACTGAGCACCCATGTGGGTAGGTCCTGTACAAATGCATTTTTTGGGTGTTTTTTTCCCCTCCTTTTTCATTCTTATTGTCAATCATATCATTTTCAAACACATCTCTTTATAATACAATCCAAATACCCCACACACTCCCAACTCCAAGGACCTGTTTTTATCAGTGTGTTTACATTCATCTTTACTTCCCACCAAAATCTGCTTTGATGAATTGAAAAATGTCAGGCAAGACTTTCTCAACTTTCTCCTTTTGAAATTTCCTGCTACCAGAGCTCCTTATCCTCAGTGCTATGGCAAGAGTGGTCCTTTCCCCTGACTCAATTCATTCAGGGCCAAAGAGTGGCTTTCCATTGTTCCATGGGTCAGGAGCAAGTTAGAGGCAGGCAGAATGTAAAGGAAGGTGGGAGTGAAAGGGGAAGGGAATTGGCAAGCCTAGGGGAGGAGAATATGTGGACTGGTCTCATTAGAGCAAAGATCAAGCTGGAGATTAGAGATGACATTGTGAAGGATGAAAAATAACTAGTAGGAGGCATGATATACTGCAAGGCTATCATCTCTTGCTGCACAGGATGTATAGGACTCCAACTCCTGGGCTCCATTCACATAGATGATGGACCAGTTGAGCTCTGTGAGTTGTGCAACGCAATGTCCTTGTACACTAGACTGAGTCTAGATCTGATAACGGCCACCAAATCTCACTACTGATCTTATACTTAATCAGCAAGGAGGAATCCTTACCGCAGAGGCCTCCTTACATGCCCAGACACTCTTATAAAAACAACTAAGTAACTTAGGCATTGCAGATATGAAAGCATTTTGGTTTTTTGCATATGTTTACCTAAGAAAAACAGACTCTTTTGCAAGGGTAGTGTTTCTTGCTCAAGTGGCTTCTTTAAATACTTTCTGGATTGTGGTCTGTCTAAATATTTCCTGAGTCAAGATGGAACTTAACTAAGTACATCCATATATACATATGTGTACATATACATATGCATATACACACACACTCCTCAATAGAGAGAAAAAGGACCCACCCAAGTATGCTGCTTGGCTGGTGGACTCAGCCAGCCCTTCCTTGCGTAAGTCTTTCCCTGCATCCCCAGGGGTGGAGCAGTGGGCAGGGGAGCTCTCCAGCATGAAGTTCTTGCTCCTGGACGTGCTGATGATCCGAGGTGGCAGGAGCACATTAATGACAGTCTGCAGCAGCAGCTGCACCTCAGGCTGCTCCAGCCAAGGGCTATCTGAGGGGCAGAGTTTGGAAGAGGGAAGTGGAAAGAAAAACAGTCACGAGGTAGATGTTACATATTAGACACAGAAAAACTCAGCTCTCTTTCCAATTTCAAACTAGAACGCCCTACAAATCCAGGTGTTTCCCACCAAATGCAGTTTCTCCCATGGACAGAAACTGTTCCTGGCACCTGAGTATTTTCTCCAAAGGCTTGAGTTCTTAGCCAGATCTCCTGCTTACCATTTCAATCTCCTTTCTTTTTGCAAATATTCATAATGTACTGTCCTTACATTTGAGATAAACTTTTCCTAAAAAAAGAAAAGCCCTGAGAAGGAAGAGTAATGAAGATATATTGGAATTTGATGACAGTGGCAGATTTCTGCTAAACCCAGTAGCAGCAGGCCATAAAGTGCATTCACCTGTCAATTCTCATCATCTTGTACTTCAACTAATACCATCCTTAACTGGACTGAAACAATGTTTTCCTGATTTTTGCTGTACTGAAATAATTTTTAAATAGGATGTATCTTCTAAGAAGCAGAGCAGAGAAACTTTTGTCCCAGGGTAGCTAAACTGAAAAGAAAGAAAAACTCTTATTTCCTAAGGTAACCCTATTCAAATCATTCGGATCGACTTCAGTGATGGCCTTCATGGGAAAAGGAAAAAGAAATAACAGCCTGACATTTAAGGAAACACAACAACAACGATAAATTCCCTTTAGTTAAATTAATCAGACCTTTGCTTCCAGATCCTACTGTGAGCACAAATGGGATGAGTAGATTTAAAAGCATCCCCTCCCTTCGCTCTTGATTGGTGAATGGGGAGATCACATGGCTTAAAGGAAAATCTTCTTTTAAAGCCTGTGCAGCAATAATAGAAAAAAAGATTAATTGACCACCATACCCATTTAGTATGTTTGTCTTACACAGCATGACGGAGATGGTGGCTCCCTGCTGGCTGCTCCTGTGAACTATGAGTTCAATTGTCGTCTGTACAGCATACAAGATCCACTCAAAACTGATACTTTACCATGTGCTTGACATAACTGAGAGCTATTTACCTAAAAAGATAGTAACATCTTGACTATTAAGTGAGAAATTATAAAACTTATGGTCAGGTACAAAAACAATCTCATTTCCCCATTAGTTTTCTCTGTGTTTCCAATACATACAATAATACTTTAGCAACAAAGAAAAAGGAAGAAAACCAGAACTTGCTCCATTTAGGAGTTATTTAAAAGTTCTCCGACCCCTGCCAAGGCCTTCCCCAAGCCAGGAAAAAATAAGCAATACAGAAAGAAATAAATGATCTCTGTACAAAGGTTATTAAAATGTATGATTTTAGGGATGTCATTGTTTCCCTTCTGTCTGGTAACCACCGCTCTTGATCTCTTTTGTGTCATCTACCCATTCTCTGGATGATGAACCATCAACCTCGGTTGTCAGATAATAGGTCAGTTATCCATTTACATCAATTGTATACTTTCCATTGATTACAGAGCTTTTCAATGATTTACCATTCTTGAAAATTGAAATAACACTCAGAAATAGGCAGGAGATTTGAGATTCTGCACTTTTTCCATTGGAAATGATTATTTTAAGAAATAAAGTGGGAGAATTTAAAAAAAAAAACCACAATATTCAACCCACAATCATTAAAGAAAATTAAGATATTCAAAGTCTAGTAATAATATTTGAAAGAATTTGTATTGCAATTCTTTCTGAAAATCATTTAAAACCAGACTGTGAATATTACTACCTCTTTTAATTAACAATTGTGAGCTGATTATCTATGAACCATTATTTTGCACACACATTAAATGGCTGAAGTGGTCCCTGAGGTTGTGGCAGGACTAAATGACTCTGCTATTTTTGAGATCTCGAGAAGAATTACAGAAGCACAACTTAGGGCCAAGCTCAGGGCTGTAGCTCCAAACCTATAAAAGTTTGGAGGTGTTTACACTTCTGTTTCACAGATTTTGCCCAGCCTTTGCAGAAAAAAAAGAGAACACCATGATTTGGTGCCTCAACCAGCAACTTAATGAGCGTGACAAACAGGTAAGGCAGTCACACCTGTATCTGCAATGCTACAAGCCGGACAACAGCTGTGCTGAAGGGCAGAGGTGGTGAGAGATAAGGGCTGAGATGAAGAAGGGGTAATCCATCAGCAACACTGGAAGGTCCTACCACTCCCATCACCTGAAATACAAACAGAGCACATGACCAGCCTTGACTATTGCAATTTCATGCAACCATATTAAGGGAGTCTTAATAATAATAATAATAATGATAATAATGATAAATTGAAGGTTGGGCATGTTACTTTCAATATTTTCTTTCTTGTTGCCTTCTTTTGAAGGCATGTAATGTCTGGAGTCAGATCGATCATTACACTGGATTCAGCCAAGGTTTTGTAGAATGTTGTTTATAGTTAACTATGTAAATGAGAGATGAACCAAAAAGCTATTTTAATCAGGAGTTTGGACACACTTACTTGTGGATTCAGGGGAATGGGGACAACATTCTTTGATGGAGCAAATACAACAATGATGATGGCAACAGCTCTATTTGCACTAGGCATTCTAACTACAGATTTATTGCTCAACTAATTAAGCAGCAGATCCTATTCAATGAAATGCTCTAACATGGTTTCCACACATTTTACAAAACCTTGTCAGGACCAGACTCTAGATATTACACAAGTGATTAAAAAATTTCTTTTTCTTCACACAAATCTGAGACTGGCCAACTCATAGTGTCATTTTGCACTACAAAAGAAAAAAATATCCTCTGCATTTTAAGCTCCCCCACCCCAGACTATCTCGACTTTTAGCCAATTGTGCAGTCTCCGCCACCCCACTCTCCAACTGGCAGCCCTCAACTCTCAGCGCAACTTGAAGAGGTGAATTGTCAAAGTAGTGCATGGGAAGCAGCACACCAAGATCCCGTCTGGGTAGGGATGGGCCCCTGGATCTCCCCACGCACCACCTTGAAATGTACCTCACTATTTTAGTGTCACCTGAGCCGTCTGCTTTCACGGGTAGGTAGGGGCACAAAGTGGTTGACCTGTAAATCTTCAATTCAGAGAAGTCAATAGCAGAGTGAAATTTTGCAAAGTTTCATAAGATTGCCACTTGGCTACTCACCAGATTGACACAGACATTGATCAGTGACCTAAGGTGAGGCAGGAAGGATATGATTGGCTGCCTCTGAAGTGTCAAACAAACCCCTTCAATCAAATTGCTGGCAGGCTCCCACTCAACCTGTCGCCTGGAATACAATATAGGAGCCATTAGCAGCTTGGCTCCCTTCTGGAGACAGTCTGAGACAAGTGAATGAGACAGTGATTCTGACGCCATCTAAGACAGGATGCGTGTCTCAGACAACAAAGTGCTTCACACAGGATGACGTTTACCCATGCTGTTCCAAAAGTACAGAGCACACTGGGAAGGGAAGAAGAGACTGAGAACGTGGCAGAGGTACTCCCGCCCCACTCGACTAATGAGACAAAAATCTATTGAAGAGAAAACAGAGATGATGAATGGCTTGCATTTTAAGTTCCCTGGTTTTAGCTTGAGAGAGGGACCAGAGACTACCATTTTAGGAAACCCATCATGAGGGTAATTACTGTAATAGCACTAATCGGATCCAGGCTGCATTTCTGAAATCTGTTTATCAGGCCACACCTGATCACATAAGCTTTTACACCACACTACTACTAATTGGATTTACATGGCTTAACTCCTGCCAAAAAGATCACATTAGAAGAAAATAGTTTATTTAAAAAGTGTTCTTTCTTGTCTCCCAAGAGATAACATATTTTTTGGCTACTTTCTATGGTAGTATAAATGGTGATACTGTATATATAACCCAATTAGATGAACATGGGACTTTCTGTAATAAAAGTCAGTCCATTTTGTAATCGTCTCAGTGCTGAAAGATTCATCCCTGTGGCCTCAAAATAAATATATTGAATTTTGCTGATATCAACACTATGTTTATATATTTTCCTGGAAATACTTTCAAAGTTTATATTTCCTACCAAAATGGAGACTCTGCAATGACAAAATGGAAATAAATGAGGATATATTGACATCCCTGATGCTGAAGGTGCCCAAGTAATACACAGATCAGGTTCAGTCAATATTTCTTGTGTTGAACTAAGATCACCTAAAAATTTAAATCCAAGCCAATCCCATATTCATGGTATGCATCTCAAGAAAATTGCCTGCAACTGACCAAGTCAATGCAATAATCAAGAAATCTACTTTTGGGAAGCATGATGTTCTTTATAATGAGCTTAACTTATATGACTAATGGGTCAGTTTATGGAGATGTTTAACATTTTTAGATATCAAGTTATTTAAGAAAAAGACTTTATTTTGACACACCCTCATAACACAAGTATAAATTTTTTTTTCTTTTGAGACAGAGTCTCACTCTGTTCCCCTGGCTAGAGTGCCATGGCATCAGCCTAGCTCACAGCAACCTCAAACTCCTGGGCTCAAGGGATCTTCCTGCCTCAGTCTCCTGAGTAGCTGGAACTACAGGCATGTGCCACCATGCCCGGCTAATTTTTTCTATATATTTTTAGTTGTCTAGCTAATTTCATTCTATTTTTTTAGTAGAGACAGGGTCTCACTCTTGCTCAGGCTAGTCTTGAACTCCTGAGCTCAAACGATCCTCCCACCTTGGCCTCCCAGTGTGCTAGGATTACAGGCGTGACCCACCGTGCCCAGCCTACAATTATAAATTTTTGATAAGCCATTTGCTGATAGATACAAATGTTCTATTGGGACCACTAAAGAAATAGTGCTTTAAGAACAAGCATTTAAGATAATGTATAGGCAGTCATCACCATAGTATAGAAGAATATAAGAACAAACCATAAATTAGAATGAAATCTTTCAATTTGTTTTTTTCAATGACTCCTGAAGGCTACATAAATGAGAAGACCACAGGCTAATACATGGAAAATTTCTGAAAAATTGAACATTAAGTGCTATACATTCTTGGGCAAGAGTTGCATTGATTTTGAGTTTGGTTTAAAAGGATGGAAAGCACTCTTACTGACCCAAACTTTACTTTTCCAAATTTGTGAGTTTACCAGCATTTATCAACTGAACTGTCTGTTCACTATAATTTCCAAATTGGGCTCACATCTCCAACTACACTGGTTCAGAGACATGTGCTAATAAGAAGGCTACCAATGGATATTTCTCAGGCCATTAAACATATATAAAATGGTAATAATGTTCGTTTAGCACCGCACTGAATTAGGTAGAAAGGTGAAAATTGGGTATCTGTTATCAATCTTGTAAGCTTTTTAATGGCTGCTTGGCTGATTATTGTAAAACCTGGCATTTCTCTAAACTGGCACCTAAATATGTTACCCAGCTATGTTAAATACAGCATTTTGAAACATCAAATTAATTTTTCTTCTTTGATCAGCTATTTTGTTTATAAGGCATATTTCAAAAGGGCTTAAGGGATACTAATTGGATTTCTTATGTGTGTCAGGTGAGGAACACGATAGCTAAGCAATGGATAGATTTTTCAAGATGAACACATGTATTTTTAAAGAAAATGTTATTTCCTCAAAATGTAGATTATGCTACTCAAGCATTCATAGACCTGATTAGCTGCACACATACAACAACAGAAAATTTTCAAGTCATTCATCCAACTCCGGATTGATCCACCATCTTAAAAAATGACAAATCCTAACTTTGAGGTTTGTAATATCAACAGCTGACTAGGAGGCATCCTCACCTCAAGGTAGGCATCTTATGAATTTTGTTGAACATTCTATCCAATCTCTTCAAAATGAGGATCAGGGCTGGCCTCACCGCCTCAGCTGTCCAGTCGGTAATGGGCAGCATCTCCATGATGTAGCGCCGAAGCCCACGGCTCTCCATTGTCTGAGTGTCATATGGTGCCAGCTTCAGAAGGGAGTGTGCAATTTCTGCCAGCCTAAAACGATTTTTAAAAAAATAAGCTTAGAATGCAAGAATGGGAGTTTTCCCACACATCATGCTAATCACCTCCTTGAATGAAGGAATACACTAACTCTCTGAATGAAGAACATTCTTCTCAACATCCTCCACCCCCTTACTCTTCTCTCACATATCCGTACATTGATACCTGCATGCATATTAACAGATTCATATCAAATGTTCAAGTGAGCTTTATGACTGCAGAACTCCCTAAGTGCCCATAGTCAAGATCAAAGACACACTATAAAAAGTGGTATTGGTTTTTATTGCAGCCCAAGGAGTTCTTCAAATTCCACTTCTATTTCTCTCCTTCAAAGCCACTTCCTCTCCTTTTGTCCTACACATGGATCCTCATGCTTGTTGAGATTCTTTCTATAATTGGCCCAGTTGTACTGTCTCAATGGCTCTGGTTTTGGTTGCCCCTACTTCTCAGATTTCCCAACTCAGTTCCACATAGGAACTGCTAGAGGGAAAGTTGTGTTTCCTTCAAGGTGGGCCCAGGTTCTCAGTCCCCAGAACCATGTGTTTACATCCTAAGTGTGGGATTTTCTTCAGCGGGGAATTGGACCACAAAACTGATTGGGCAAATGGGGTTTCTGGTAAATGTAACAGTTGATTAACTAATAATCTTCAGAGCTAGATATGGATTACCAATTTCCAAATAATACAAATACGATTACATACATAGCCTTAAAGCCTATTTAATTTAATTTTGTATGATGGAAAAAATGTTTTAGAATTTTACTATGCCTCATGGACAAATATAGTGAATAGATGCAGAATGTGTAGAAGATGCTATTAAGAGGCAATGTATACCCAATCATGGAAATTTCTTCCAACTACACTGTCTGATTGGAGCTTGATTTTTTTTCCCTGAAAAAGGCTTACATTCTAAAAAATATACCCAAGGCTCCTCTCACAGTGTCTGAAATGTCCATATTCTTTGTTAGGGTGTTGAAAATTCCTTTGACAACAAATTTCTTTAAGAAGGGTAATACCTTAAGCTACTATTTGAATATTTGGCTTGAATCAACATATGCCTAGCCAGGCAGACAGAGGATCCTATGGAAGAGGAAAGCAGGACAGGGAAATCTTGATGGAGGAGGAGAGTAGAGAGGCCTCATCACCTGGGAGTACACGTGTGAATGGCAGTATCAGGAGGCATGTGTAAGCTGAGAGCTTTTATGACTGTTACTAAAAAAGGAAGTTGAAGATAAAGGGACATCAGAAATAAGCTTTTCTATTTGCTTTTCTATTGAAGCAAGATTGCCTTGGAAAAGCTCTGAATATAATCTCATTAGACTCATGAAATCCCAGGGTTGAAAGAAACCATAATAGCCCTTTAGGTAGCGGGGTTCTACATGTTTAAACAAATACAACTTAAAACAAAAACTAAAACATAGTTTCCCAGGCTCCACCCAAGATCTATTATAATAAATAAGAATCTCCAAGGGTTGGGCCCAGAAATCTGTATATTTTTGACTTTTATTTTGGAAAATCTCAAACATACACAAAGGTAGAGAGATGAGTATACAGTACGCCCCCCACAATGCACCCATCAGTCAGATTCAGCAATTGTCAGTTCATGACCACTCTTGTTTCACTTACACTCCCAGTCATTCCCCTTCCCCCTACCCTGAACTATTTTGAAGTAAATCCCAAGCATCATATTATTCATCCATACATAGTTTAGTATGTGTCTCTAAAGTTAAGGACTCAGAAAAATTAACCACAAAACAATATGACATTTAACAAATTAAAAATAATTCATTTTTTAGAAAAATGAATATCCAGTCCATTTTCAAGATTCTCACTTTATCTCATAATTTTTAAACACTTTTTTATTTGTTTTTTACAGATCAGGAACAAATAAGGCCCATTAATTTTGACTGGTTGACATGTCTTTAAAGTCTCTTTTAATTTGTAGATTTCCCCCTCTTCTGCTTTTCTTTCCCTTCCTTCCTTCTTTCTTTTCTTTCTTTCTTTTTTTTTGCTATCTTGTTGCTATCTTGTAGTTTATCTGTTGAAGAAATTAGCTGTAGTGACACTCTGGATTTGCTGATTCAGTCTCCATGGCGCAATTTCATCTATCCTACTGTCTCCATATTTAATTCAACTGGTAGTTAAATCTAGGGGCTAGATCTGCAGACTCAGTTTTGATTTTTCTGGCAAGAGTACCTAAAACAGGTGGTATATACTTCCACCAGGAGGCACGCACATGCTTCCTGTTGTGGCTCTTTTTATGATGTTAGCTGCCTTTGGTGACCATTGCGCAGATCCATTAATACATTAGGAGTGGTACAGTGGTAATATCATTCCTTTTCTCATATACTAACTATAGCATTTTAATAAAGAGAAATTTTGATTACTCCCAAAGTATAGGAGAGGTAGAATAAATAAATGCTAGAAAGGATCTCTAGTATAAGAGCTCACCAGTTGATTTTGATAGGCTCTCCAGTTTGGGGATCACAGCCAAGCCATTACCTCTCTAATTCTCAGATTGTTCTACTATTGCCTCATCTGACTATCTCCATGAATGGAAAATTCGTTATTGTAGAAGGCAACTCATTCCATCTTTGGGGGTCCACACTATGAGAAGTTCTCCTCATGTTAGGTCCCTAAATTCCCTCTAATTTCTTCCTACTAGGCTCACTCTGAAAGCATAAATCAAATACGTCTTTTCCATGGCAACTCTTCATTGTCAAGAAGTAGTTATTGTCCCTTCATCCCCATTGTCTTCTCTACAGATGGAACATTCACATTGTCCTGAAAATCGTGTGTGGATGTGGGTGTTTTAAAGAAATCATTTTAAACAGCCAATACATTCTTTTGTTTATCTCTTTTTCATAAATATGCCATGCAGAAAATAACTTTACATGTCAGGTTATTTGTGTGACAAATAAGAGTACATCTATAGGTACTTATTTATTTTCTCTTATTATTTAATATTTTTCTTTTTAAAAAATTAGGTTTTTAATTAACAAATAATATATTCATGGAGTACATAGTGATGTTTTGATATGTGTAATATATAGTAATCAAGTCAGGGTAATTAGCATAGCCATCATCTCAGACATTTATTTGCTAAGAACATTCAATATTCTCCTTCTAACTATTTGAACTGTATAATATATTATTGTTAGTTATATTTGTCCTACGTCGGTATAGAACACTAGAACT
This sequence comes from Propithecus coquereli, assembly GCF_000956105.1. Classification (NCBI taxonomy): domain Eukaryota; kingdom Metazoa; phylum Chordata; class Mammalia; order Primates; family Indriidae; genus Propithecus; species Propithecus coquereli. The sequence continues at coordinate 4,521,287 of NW_012153063.1, read as the reverse complement.
TATTCCTCCTATCTAGCTATAATTTTTTATTCTTTAAAAAAATCTCTCCCTATTCCTCCCTTCTCCCTACTCTTCCCAATCTCTAATATCCTCTGTTCTACTTTTTTTTTTTTGCTTCTACATATGAGCTCTTAATATTTTTAAAGATAACATCAAGAAATGCTTGAGAAATGATCAGTCTGTTCATTTTAAGCTCGAGAGCAGTACTTTGAGCTGAATTTAAGAGTCATTTGATAGATTACTACCTGAATTTCTCTAATTCCTGGTCATGTCAACAAAATAAATTTGCTTTGAGCATAAAACAAAATTTCCCCTTCATACAGTCTTTGCTATACTATCACATATGAATACTCTCTTGGGGGAAAAAAACATTCCTGTGATCCTTTCCCAGTGAGAACACAAGAGATTTTTCCATTGAAAGGGAGAGAGAGAGACGGAAAGAGGAAGAAGGAAAGAGGAAGACAGAGACTCAGAGAGAGAGAGAGAGAAAGAGAGAGAGAAAGAGAGAGAGAGAGAGATTGAATTTGCAGATCCTACTATCCTGCTGCTTTGGCAGCTCTAAGTTGGGCAAATGAAGCAACAAATTCCCTGACAGCAGAGAATCTATCTAATCAAGAATATTTTCCCCTAGAGCCTTGCAATCAACCACATATTCTGCAAATGCAGGAGTACAGATGTGTTCAGCACTGCTGTTTAACCCTTTAGCTCTATTCAATTTTTTTTCTGCAAATATCTCCTATATTTTTATACTAATATCATCCCATTTATTTTTTAAATCAACTTTCCTTTGGTGACATTATCCATTCTATGACTTAAGAATGATTTAATACTACCCACAATTTATATTTATATTTAGCTCTGGCTTTTATATTTATCCAAGTATACACTTAATTTATAAGAGAAAATCTTAAATATATCCTTTATTTGGTAGAAGGTCAAAGCATATGGATTTGCCCCTACTCAGCAACGTAGAATATCTCTATTTGTCCAAAGACTATGACAGGCCTGTCTTTATCAAAAGCTTGTTGTGAGAAATTGCATTAAGAGAGGGCATTTAGTCTAAATATTCCCTGGACAGTAAAAATTTTGCCGTCCTAAAGATCCAAGCCATGAAATAACTGTTCTTGAATGACATTATCCTGGCTCCAGATGGGATGCTTTTGGTGAATTGCACTGGGACGTTATGCCAACTTTCTCCACGACAGGCATCCAGCCGTGTAAAGTAGCACTTTCTCCACTATGGAGATGTTGAGGACATTGTTCATCACACCACTCTTTCCTTTTAACAAACACCAACCAGGAGACAGTTGGGGTTCGGAAAATGATACACCAAAATGAGACCTCAGAAGTAAAAGTTTTTCACTGATCCCTGCCCTCCTGCCTCTGTCCCCTCATTCTTCCCCAGGCTAGTCATAGAAACAAGAATCCCTCTTCTCCAAGGTGGGTCATTGAAACCAGAACCTTTTTCCCCCAAAGCCAGCCATAAAACCTAAAAATATTACTCTAACTTTCTCCTTGCCTTTCTGTGTAAAAAATTTCCATAAAGAAATTATCTGACCTACTTTGTTTGATTGTAGGTCATACGATCCCCTTTCCAGAGAGGGTCATACCCCATGCCCAAAAGAAAGGAAGGCTGCACAGAAAGGCCAAGAAGAATCTAAACAGGTAGGCCTTGCTGGCTTTCCCCACTCAATCTATTAGCATTAGATCATACTCTTTTTGTCCAATCATATTTCCACATGGCTATCCATACTTTGTTAAACCTAAGCATAAAAATAATTTCCCCTGTATCTTTGGGTCTTCATGCTAAAGGCTCACGTGTTGCATAAAACTATGATCAAATAAATTTGCATGACTTTTCTCCTATTAATCTGCATTTTGTCAGTTGATTTTGAGCAAACCTTCAGAGGGTGAAGGGAAAGTCTTGCCTTGGCCCTACAAGACATTTCTTGTTCTTCATATTTAAAAAAAGTATTGTTTCACCAAAAAACTGGTTATTTTTATCTTATTGACATTATGATTTTGTAATTAATCATTTAAACTCATTGTTTTGATAACTCAGAAGCTCACAGTCAAATTTATGATTCATGAATAATATCTTATGTAATCCATATCAATTACCTGTGCTAATTTTATCATAAACATAGTTTTTTCCCTTCTCATTTTTCACATTGTTCTGACTCTATAATTGGTATATTCTATCCTATTGTATCACATAATTTTCTAAGTTGCCTCAAATCCTTTATAAAATGATAAATACATAAATGCATACATGTGATTATAGTACTTGCAACACTGTATTATAGTTATTTTCTTCTGTATGTTTCTTGAATTGGACTGTGATAATCTTGAGGACCAGGACCTTATTTTACATCCCCAATGTCTAGCATAGTATTTGAACCATGTTCATTATCATCTATTATATCCTAGATCTGTCCCAGGCACTGAGCTAAAGCTCTTAAATTATAGCTCACTTGACCTTTAATAGGTGCTGACCTCTAGAGGGAGCTCCAGGCCTCCCTGACTCTTGCTGTACCTCCAGATGTCTCAAGAAAGAGTCAGGGAGGCCTGGAGCTCCCTCTAGAGGCTAGTACCTATTAAAGGTCAAGTGAGCTATAATTGAAGAGATTTAGCTCAGTGCCTGGGAGGCAGGATATAGGACAGTTACTATCCCATGGTGTGTCTCTCACACACATACATATCTATCTTTTAGGAATCTTTTGCCCTTTCTCTCACAAAATGGCTGTTGGTAGTAGTGATTTTCTGATTCTGGGAATGTGATGTTTCTCTGTTCACAGAATTACTTAGGTCAGCTAGAGGTACCAGTGGAAAAGGGAGGGGAGGGACTGAATAGAGCCCTGGGTTGCTATGGCAACAGGACTTTAACGTTCCAAACTTCCCGCCCCATCTAGGAGCTGAAATTCTCAGTGTGAAATAATCTCTTCCCTATTACTGCACAACGGGGAGTATGAACTCACATGAAGCTCTGGGTGTGTGCCCACAATTCAAAGAATGTGAAATTGGGAGGAAAAAGAACCTGTGCAGATTGTGCATTTTGGTCCCTCATTTCCCTTCACTGAATACTTTCTAATTTTTTTCAAAGAATCATTTTTTAAAAGTCAATAACCAGGAAATTGGTGTGTTTTGTTAAATTGCAATGTTATTTCTGAATGGCTAGAACCTAACTCTACCTTTAGCTTTATAGATACATTAAACTTTCCAAGTGAATCTTTTGTTACCCATGACATTTTTCTTTCAAGTAATTTCTGTGATCCTTTACAAACTGTTACAAATAGAAGGTCTTCTGGAATCACGTTCCTTTTAAGAATATAAAAACACAAACACGGCCTTTAGCATGAGTAACAAGTGGAATGGCACCTTCACAGGAGGAAGGAAATAGGAGTGTACAAAGATGTAATTTTCGGGCCTCTCCCTGGCACAACAGAATTAAAACATTTAAATGATGACTGGCCTCAATCAGTTCAGAATTTTTTCCAGGAAACTTTTTTGAACTGTTGGAAGGCTATTATCAATGAGTATAAAGAGTATTTCAGGCCCAAGCGAAATGTGGCTAGGAGGTGAAACTGCTCACTTTCCTGTAGAGCTGTTTACTGAGTACTTAGGGAGGCTAGGGACAGAATGAGTACTGCAGCAAAAAGTAGAAGTGCATTTTTATGTAAAATAACAGAAGACAAACATTGGATTCTTGTGAAAAATTAGAATCTAGGCAGTAAATAGTACTTGGAAGAAGGCTACTTTTCTAAGAATTCAAGTGATGAAATTTCCCTTTCCCTCTCTTTTATTGAGAAGTAAATATATGGACTGTGCTTTTTTGTCTTAAGAAATCTCCCCCCTGTCCACCATGAGATCCTTTTTGATGGACTTAATCTACACTTTACCAGAGGGTTATGTATGACATGTATCCAAGTCACAGGAAACAAATCATTCTGAGTATCTCAAGTTTTTATCCTGGAGAACTCCCAGCCCTAGTCCAACACACGTACTCAAACATATGGCCCAAGCTATGTCCACACTCAGGGCAGGGAAAACGAGGCCAGTACCTCATGTGGGACTTCACATCCAGCAGCTCCAGGGCAGTGACCCGTGGCTCCCCAGCCAGATTTTGCAAGATCTTCAGCCTCGGCCCACAGTGTTTATAGAATTCTGTGCAAATATTCAGCAGGGATTCCCGAGGTCTTCTGAACTCTTCCCGAGCAATTCGTTCATCCAGTTCCTCTCGGGGAAGGCCTTGCCCTTCCTCCAGCAAATGAAGGTTTTCCCTGGGAAATTATATGAGATTAACTAGGGGTCTGAAAATGTGTGCATGTGGTAACTTCGAGGGGAAGGTTATCACACTGAAGAAATATATAAGATTCCTAATGAGTTGATGAATCAGTAGCATGAGGAGAACCTCATCTGAAGGATAAAGAAAGTTTACCAACCTAGTAGAGATTGTCATCCCAAATGGTAGTGGCTTTACATTAGCCACTTCTTGAGAAATTTTACAGAAATAGTATGTCATGCTTCAATTAAAGAAAATCTAACAGAACCATAACCCAGCTCAAAAGGCAATCATCTCAAGATGTCAGAACTGGTATGAAATTAGAGCAAGTCTTTCTGTACCTGATAAAGTGCAGTTTGGCTCCTTGTTCTTGGTACCTGGGAGTCAGAAAAACAGTCTGCATAACTATCAGAGCAAGAACAGGTTCCCTTTGCTGGGGCTTCTTATTGAAATTTTCATACAAAAAGCCCTTGAGCTATGGAATATATAAAAAACTATACATTTTGATAAGCTCACAAATACACACATATTAATCCTAAAATAGAAAAGCTTTATCTTTCATCTGGCTGTACATATGCTGCAATTATAGCTGCTACAAAAGCTGTTTCATTGCCATATAATTTGGGTAAAGACAAACATTATAAAAACATATACAAACTCCTGGAATGTAGCCAAATGAGAGAAGTTTTGGAAATTTTGAAATCTCAGTTACAGTTTTAACACCATGTGCTCTGTTTGAGGTGATCAGAGGAAGAAACATGGATGGCTTTCTTTCAGTTCTGGAGACTTATTGCTTTATGACTGATTGACAATAAGACTTAGAAGGCCTCTTTCTCCATGCACCATTCATCTAGTATTTGAACCTAACCCAATGTGCCTAGAGAAGGCCCTAAATATTACCTAAACTACAGTTTATCATTTTTCCATAATATAAGAAATTAAGGCATGAGTTAACCATCACATCAGGTAATTTATAGTTGGGGTTGGAATTTATTTATTTTTGTCTTTAATATGAGTATATATGATGAATAGGGAATTCACTTTACATAAATAATGATATACACTAAAATATACTTCGGAGAGAGTAGAACATTATTTAAGTTTCTCATTATGATCTCCCTGCCAACTACTTCATACTGGGAAAAGAGAACTTTCTCTTAAGCTGATTTTGGGTTTGCCTAATCTTAAATCTTCCTTGGAGGAGGAAGCTAAACTTTTTTTTGTGTGTTGGAGTATTTAATGTTAACACAGATAGAATGAAACAGGTAAAATATTAACCAGTATAAATAGTGTCTGAGTTACACTAAAACAAGGGAAGGAGATTAAGTCAACAATCACAGAAAGGCATCATTTGAGGACATAAGTCAAAGTTTGGATGAAATGTCTGTAGAAAATTTGTCCAGATGAAAGTAAGTCGGCTCTTACTGCCCTGGGGATGAAAAACCACCTCCTGGTTATTTCTGTTTATTTGCCTTTTGTTGGAGGCAAATGAAACAACACTGGAATAGTTCAAAGACCACCCAGGAGGCAGAGACCATCTAGCATGCTCATGCAAACAAATCAACAAAAATGCCAATTTATGAAAGTGGTTTGGATATCTCTTTTACAGTTTCAAAAGAAGCCTTGGTATTTTCTTGTAACTCTAAACTTTTACCTTCTTTTCTTTTCCTTGGAGGTTTTCACACTTAATATTGACTATTTTCAGGATTCCTTTCATTCCCGACAGCTGAAATTCAGGTTGTATGAAATTGAGATATCATAGAGGAATAAGGCTCAGTGAATTACCTGGTGTTCACGCCAGATGACATGGTGTGGTTGGCTGTGGTGGCTCCCTTATGACCTTGGTCACACCTGCTCATCTGTGGGGCCGTCATGGGCCTGTAACAATGACAGCAGTCAACACAAAATGACAACAATAGAACTGGAAACATTTACGAAATCCTCATGTTAATGAGGTTCACATAAGTTTTAAGTTAGTTTTGAAGTCTTAGAAAGACAGGCTGTCTAGCTTTGGGCTTTTCTGTCACATGTTTTCTGTCTATTCTGAGAGGTACTTTATATGGAACATTGATTCCCAAGGGTCTATAAGCTCACCAGGATTTAAGTTCTTCTACTTCTTCATTCTGAGGAATAAACTATGACTCTTCAAACAAGACATTTATGAAATCAAACTTCTAAGTTGGTACTGATTAAGTGAGAGTTAAGAGCTCATTCTTCAATTTTTCTGGTACCAGGCAGTAAACCATTCTAGACAATAAGTAAAAGGCAAGGAAGGGGGTAGATACCACTTTGGCCACCTACACCACATTCAACCATTCTGTTTTTCTGAGAAACTATCAAAAAATAAAAGAATTCTCCTAGTCAAAATTATACCTAAGCCTATCCAGGAAAGTAAGTAAATCTGTATTGATTACAAGTCAGTAATTTAGATGCTGAGTAATAGATCTGAATCATCTTGTGTTATATCTACAAGGTTTACTTTAAATATTAGGTAAAATTTGCCTCTGTATTGGCATTTGGAATATAAAAGGGATGATATAGTTTTCAAAGCAAGGCTTTTATGAAATCTTTAAGGCTTGCTTCTACGTCACTCACTTTCTGTACGCTGGGTATGGCTGGAAAGTAACTAAGCTTTTAACAGCCACACCAGATCTTCTCTTCCCATGGCAGCTAGAACTTAAAGATGATCCCAAAGAACTTTGCCTCTTGATGTTACTCCAGTGATTATGTTACCTTACATGTCAAAAAGGGAGAGTATCTGGGTAGGTCTAATTTAATCACACAGCCCTTTAAAAGCAGGGAGTTTTCTCTGGCTGACAGCAGAGAGATTTGAAGCATGAGAAGGATTGAAGGCACTGTTCCTGGCTGGAAGATGGAGGGCGACCATGTGAGAAGGGATGCAGAATGGCCCCTGCCTGATGGTCAGCTAGGAAACGGGATCTCAGACCTAAAGAATTCTGCCAAAAACCTGAATGAGCTTGGAAGTGCATTCTTCCCCAGTACTTTCAGACAAGAGCTCAGACTGACCAACACCTGGATTCCTGCCTTGCGAAACACCAAGCAGAGAACCCAGTTGAGCATTCCTGGATTTCTTGCCTACAGAACTGTGAGATAATGAATGCATTTTGTTGTAAGCCTCAAAGTTTGTGGTTATGTGTTATACAGCAATAGAAAACTAATACACTTGTAATATACTTATTTTTGTAATATTACCTATGTAATGTTTTGTGTGGATATTTTTATTGAGATAAAGAAATTAGGAGCATGGAACTGAAGGGGAATCTTATCTTCTTTTTGTAGAAACAGTGAAGCCAATTTTGTTGTAACTACCAACCCAATGAGCCTAGTCTTCTACTCCACCAAAATAATATTAAATGCACTGAAATATTTAAAGTCACAGAATTTTAACTCTTCATGGAATTTTGGATAAGTCAATTTTGGATAAATTAATTGACTGATCTTTATAAAAGGGAATAGAAAGGAAGACAATACCAATATTATAAAATATGAGGAGAAATAACTAAAGTGGAATTTGGGGAGTATTGACTACTTTTCTCTCCTCTGGTCCTAGGAGGGAGCTAGTGACATAACCAGACAGATACAGAAGGAAGAGCATAAGTCTTGTATTTCTCCTTCAGATGTTCTTTTCCCCAGGAATTTCTTGATACCATCAGCAAAGCACTGGGACTATTTTGCATTAGAAAAGGCAACGTGTCCTGGCTTTCTGTTCCACTTTTGCCATTTCCTCAGTTTAGGCACATAGGAGCATTTCGGGATGATAGTCTACCCAAGGCTATATTCTGCGTGCCTAGGCTGGCAGTGTAGCTCTTGATTGGGAACTATACACATATTGAAGTTAATACATAACAATCCCACTCACTCTCTCACTTGCTGATACATGCTGAAAAAGTCCTCCTGGGACTAATGGACTTCCCTCTTACCAACACAGCAAGCTGAAGCCGGCGGGGGGGCGGAGGGGGTTGGTACTTTTTGGTGGGGGCATAGATAGAATTTTATGCTCAGGATTTGGCAATTTAGACTGGACACAGAGCATGGCAGAATGAAACGAAGGAGCAAAGACATGAATCCAGGATGAAGGCTTCCCCATCTCTATCCTGGGGAAGAATATCTCCTTCCAGATGATTTAGATAGGAACAGAGAAGGAAAGCCAATCCTATGCATAGTGTCCTGCACCCACCTTCCCCATGCTCACTCTACCTCTGTCCCATCCAGAGCCCCCATCTGGCCCTTCCTTGCCCTATGGCAGCTCAATTCCTCTGCTTCTGCACCCAAGAATTTTGTGACAGGACTAATGTCTTGAATTCTGTGTAGGGCTGAACTCTGGTGTCAATTTACCTTTCCATTTCCAGATTTCTCAATCCTCCCTCTCAGCATTATTTAGTCCTGTCCCACAGAGAGTCTGTTAATTCCATTGCTAGAACAAAATTCTGCTCTTTATATTTGTTAAGTGGTTTCTGAAATTATACTAAAAAAGCACAACTCTTCACAAACAGTAAAACAATAAAAAATTGCTCAGTTAGAACTGCAGACATTTCATGTCTCATAAAATAACATAATAACTAATAAAAATGTGGATGGCATTTTTATAATTACTAAATTGGGCCTTTTACAAAAGATGTGTTTACCACTGAGTTAAAACTGCCAGAGAAGCTCAGTAAGCTATTTGCAAATGTGTGTTTAGCAATGATAGCATTATTATTATCATTTTTATTATCATTACTATTACTACTATTCAAAGTGCTTAGCATTATTTATCCAAATAACTTAGGAACTGTTTGCAGTTATAAGCCATAAAGGGCTCAGTTCGGGTAGGTATCTGTAAATAAAGACTGGGTTTTAGAGATTTTTAGCCACATTTTTTCTTCATCTTTTCAGTGGACACATAGGGCTTAAGGTTGTGGATATTTCTGCCAATGGGATTACCTGGTGAGGACCTCTACACTGTATAAAAGGGCCTGCAGGGATGTCGCAAGAGCAGCTGTGGCAGCAATCTCCTCTCGGGCAGCAGGTACTGTCTCCACCTGTGATGTCTGCCTCTTCAGCTTTTGTAGGTAACATGGAACCAAAGCTTCCAAGACCATCAGCATCTGAAGACTTTAAGCGGCAGAAAGAAAAACCGAGTCACATTTTGCATTCTACTTTCATTGGTTGTGTCATATTTAGGAGCACGGAAAAATGAAAAGCCTCTAGAGAGATGATAAATTCTAAGCCCCCTTGCTACCCCACCCTAATCAAAAGTAGCTACAGCTGCTGGAAATGTTGGCCAACATTAATTAATTAATTAGGCACTTGCTAAAAGGTGATGAATCCTGCCTTAAGGACGCATGTGATCTAGTCAGGGGAATTAGTCATATATACTAATAAACAGTCAAAAAAAAAACCAATGATAATAAGTGGAGTTATACAGTCCATCTAGAGAAACAGGCTTCAGAATCATCAAGAATGCTTCTATTCAGGAATTTGCTGAGAGTGATTTTCTAGCTAAAACAATTTTGAAACAATATAAAACCCTTTCCTGACAGGCTGGCTTCTGAAGCCTAAACAATTTATAGCAATGTTTATAGCCTAAACATTTATACTCTTTGGAAACAGCCACTGTGATGAGGGCTGGTGATGCTTGCTTTCTAGAGTCAGTGAACACCACTCACTGGATAGGACCCACACTCAATTTAGTATTGGGATGTCAGAAACATCACCTCAAAAGGAGAAACATATATATATCAAGTCCTAAAATGAGAGATAAAATGGGATAGAAGTAATATTTGAAGTGTTACTAGTCAAATTTCCTTGAATTCTTGAAAGCTATCAAGCTTTTATTTCAGAAGCACTATGAATCCCAAGAAGTATAAAGACAAAGAAAATCAAAACGAGGCACATCACAGTCAAACTGCTGAAAACCCAAGGCAAAGAGAAAATGTTAAAAGTAGCCAGAGAGAAAGACACATTAAATTCAGGTGAGCAATAAGATCTAGTACTGATTTTAGCAGATACAATGAAAGTCAGTAGAAAATGGAATATTTCTTTAAATTGTTAAAAAAATTGCCAATGTAGACTTGTAGATCAGGAGAAACTTTATAACCTAAAATATGTAAGAAAAATAGACTGAAAATTAATAATCTAAGTGTCCATCTTAAGTTAGAAAACAAAAAATTAAGCCGCAAGAAAATGAAAGGTAGAAAATAAGAAAGATAAGAATGGAAATAAAAAGCAGGAAATAAACTCACAATAGCAAAAATCAAGAAAGCCAAAAAAATACTGGTTCTTTGAGAAGGGAAACAAAATTGTATTCCAATGAGAGATATCTCAGCGAACAGCTGCTTATGAAACCCTAACTCTACCCAGGCATCGAGAAGGCCTCTGATTTAAACTGAGCAGAAGGGGAAATTAGGGAGGATTTAAAAAATTTTACTTTAACTTGACAATATTGAATTTCGACCTTTAACTCACAATGACAAGGGAATTTATGAACTTTAATTCCTTTTGATTTCAGTGTATTTGAATTTTAACTTGAAAGAGAATTTCACATCACACTGGGAATTTGGTAAAATTTGGCAATGGAGGATTTTTTAGTTCAGCTTGGGGGTTCTCTTAATGTTGTCACTTACTCTCAATGCAGAGTCCCTGAAACAGCCTATAAACAATGGAGGGGGGACATATTTGTAATGGAAAATAGACTAGGGAGTAGATTTTTACATTCAGGCACAGAGTGGATATGGAGTTAACACAGGGTTTTGACCCATTGTGGAAACTTCTCTGGAGCTGCGGAGGAGCAGGGAAGTAGGAGCAGGACCATGCTGGCAGACTGCAGGTTTGCTCTCCTGAGGGCGACAGCCACACTCCTGGTTGCACAGCATACTGTTTAATCCAACATTTTGTTGTTTTGTTTAAAACAACAAAAAGCTGGGAATGTTGGGGGGAACATTTCTTACTCATTCCTCCTGTTTCCTTCCAGGGAAGAGAGTTCGGTAAGTATAAATCCTGGGTCCTTTTGGCCCTTTATTCATTCTGTTCTGGGGGAGAGGGAAAGACTTACCTAAGGGACAAATGTATCTAGATATACTGGGCATGGTCAGCTTGCTCCTTCCTTCTCCCTGGAAGAGCTTGCTAACAGAGCAAAACTTTGGATAGAGAGATGAGACTTCCACACCAGACCAGAGCCAAATCCTTGAATGGGGAAGACACACTCTCCGTGTGAGTCTTTTGGATTCCCCACACTTGCCAAAATGAAAGGCAAGATTTATATTCTTGCCCTTTGTGTGACAGGGGTTCTTATTGCTCCTTGAAAGGAGTTTTCTTAACTAAATATC
>NW_012153063.1:4494116-4495533 GCF_000956105.1 Propithecus coquereli | reverse complement strand
ATATATATGAAGATATATACAAACACAGTTATCCAAAGAATGATATAATAAACACCAATAATGTAACATAAACTGTCTGCTCTCATAGTGCCCACAATTATACAACTGTAATTCAGACTGAGTGATGGTCTGTGGAGGCACCGTGGCACTACTGGTCTCAGTATCAGGGAGAAATCATATTTAGTGAAACATTAAGCATAACACAAACTACAATGCATTGAGCACTTACTACATACTACATACTAGGTTCAGAGCTTTCCACATAACTTGTATAACCCGAACAAGTATCTCAGTACTGTTGAAAAAGACACTGAGACTTGAGAGGTCCTATCATTTGATTGAGGTCACACTGGTTATGGTGGAGCCAGAGCTTGAACACATTTGTCTGCCTTCACGCTATCCTACCGATCAGCAGGATGATAAAAATGGAGTGGTTGTTGCAATTTGCTTCACTGGGCCTTAGAAATTCTCTGGAGAAGTCTGGGCGAAGCCTAAAGAAGGAGGGATGACCCCTTCTACCGAAATAAAATATACAAGTTTGGCAAAGCTGATTTTTTTCAGAGGCCTTTTCTACTTACAGCTGGGCCCAGGAAATTAGATAACTAAGAGTTTGGACTCCAGATAAATTGAGAATCATGGTACCGTTTTACTTATTAGTTTACCTTAAAAAGCTTACAGGGGCATCTAGCTATGGATCACATTTCCTTTGAGGGGAATCATTGCCATAGCTATTAGAAAATGTTTTTTTGAGTCACCTGATCTATCCTAAGGAATATATTTCTGCTTCTCAAGTTATTTCTGCCACTGACAAGTCAAGACCATACATTGTTCAACTAAATGCCACAGAAGGGGTCTCTGGCATGGATTGGCAGCTGACAGCTAGTTTGCCCCAGCACTGTCAGTGAGAACACTCAGGGCACCTCCAGAACCACAAATGATGCCAGGAATTCTTCCTGAGCAGGAATTCGCAGCATTCCAAGAGGAGTTAGCAATAACACCAGAGTACCAAGCCGCTGCTACGGCCGAGACAGAACCTGCCTGATTTTGACTACTTCAATGCAGGGCTAAAATGTCAGTAAAAGTGAAAAAAATTATGCAAGGAAATAGCATAAGTACATAATAGTGGAGCAGATTCTAGAAGAGTAAAGAAATGTGTACATCCATTTAGAGATAGAAAAACGCCATTTTATTCTAAATTGCATGTTTCGATTTAGGCATTGTGCATAAAAAATCATTTCTGTCAAAAGTCATTCCTACCTTCAACAGGGCTTCAAATTGAGTGTCTTCGTGGACTGGCAACTGAGTTGGGATATCGCACTCATTCTGTCCATGAACTACCAAGGTTTTAGTACCTACAGAAGGTAAAAATCATAATAAACTGACATCTATTATAGGAAAGTTTGTATTTAAAGCATAA
>NW_012153063.1:4490558-4494066 GCF_000956105.1 Propithecus coquereli | reverse complement strand
TAATCCAACATTTTGTTGTTTTGTTTAAAACAACAAAAAGCTGGGAATGTTGGGGGGAACATTTCTTACTCATTCCTCCTGTTTCCTTCCAGGGAGGAGAGTTCGGTAAGTATAAATCCTGGCTCCTTTTGGCCCTTTATTCATTCTGTTCTGGGGAAGAGGGAAAGACTTACCTAAGGGGCAAATGTATCTAGATATACTGGGCATGATCAGCTTGCTCCTTCCTTCTCCCTGGAAGAGCTTGCTAACAGAGCAAAACTTTGGATAGAGAGATGAGACTTCCATACCAGACCAGAGCCAAATCCTTGAATGGGGATGACACGCTCTCCGTGTGAGTCTTTCGGATTCCCCGCACTTGCCAAAATGAAAGGCAAGATTTATATTCTTGCCCTTTGTGTGACAGGGGTTCTTATTGCTCCTTGAAAGGAGTTTTCTTAACTAAATATCTGTCCTGAGATTTTCTTTGCTACTAATTTGTATTACATATGAGGAAAATATTTTCTAACAAGACTAAACTCCTTAGTATCTGCACAAATTCCAAATTAGGAGGTTTCAGATGAATGAAGATGTACTGTATTTTCCAGAATCTCTGCTATGACAAGTTCCTAAATTCAGTTTTTAAAAACTTAACTTGCCGGGATGTAACAGACTGATAGTACTAAACATAACCTTTATATTCATTCAATTTTATTGCCTTTACCACAGTTACTTATGAGAAGGCACAGGATAAAGGGTTGCAGTTACCTTCTGAAAGATTCGGGAGCATAGGCCACCACGGTAACACAGAGCTTAATGGCTTCGCTGATAGAGAATGTCAGGTCTTCATTTCCATAGCAGAAATCTGAAGGAACAGAAAGTCAAGGCACACAGAGTGGATTCTGCTGGGGATAAAGAACTTACCATTCCTAACATTGTCTTTCCAGTTATATTTGGTAGCTTTTTCTTTGTTAGATTTTATTCTTAAACTGTGAAAACTATTAATTTCTTCATCTACAGGGAATAAAATTCTGTTTTCTACTTTTGAACCATAGAATGAAAAATAAAAGTGCTTTCTTGGGGCAGTTTTGAAATCTCACCTAGTAGGAAACACTGAAGGGCATTTAAATGATTTAAGGTAAAACATGAGGCTTTACTTTTGAATTACCTCTAGTTCTACACATTCCATGATAATGAAAGACCATTTTGTAGGGTTATTTACTTAGAATTACCCAAGATAATGCAACTTTCTGAAAACTGCAGTACTAGAGTAGATGCTCTACTGAGCATCATTGTAATATAATTTTCATGGCAGAAAATTCCTTATTCCTTAGGATCCATAAGAAATTTATGAAAAACATGAGGTATAAAATTGTATTCATTGAATTTATACCATTATTCCATTTATTTTTGCTGTTTTTATTTAGCGATACATATATATAATTATATCTATAGATCATATATAACTATACACATATACACTTTTGGCAAATACAGCAAGAAAAAGAATGTCAAGGCAAATTTTGCTTTTACCTAATGACTTAAGAGGCTTCTCAGCTTTGACTAGCTCTAAGATGTCTAATATATCAGTGGTCTCTCCCTCCAGGGACTGCAGCAAGTCAAACAGGCATTGCGCTGACACGCCTTTGCTGGGCCCATTGTTGGCAGCATCCTGTATAAAGAAAAACAATTTTAGTTTATCGACTCCCACCCCAGTACTAATATAGTTTGACAGGAATTCAAATTTTATAACACTGTCACCAATAATAATCATAGCATCTGTCTGGTATTCAGCTTACACAATTCTTCATCCAGCAATGCTGTTGCATGATTTTGTAGTGGTACACCTGACTTTTAAGGGATCTCTTAAGTGCTAATCTGGCACAAAAGAGATAATTATGGGAATTCATAAAAATATAGCAATATATCAACTTCCAGAAAAGTTCATGCCAATAGCTCCTTTGGTCTAAGACTGTAGAACTAAGGAAATTTTCATAATGGATTGGTTGGATACCACAAGTCTATTTGGGGAACATATGTTTATTTTAACTAACAACTCTGGGAATTTCACAGGTCTTGTTTGACAATATATCTCCAAATGAGATATTTGCTATTTCAAATCTATTTAAAATGGCTTTGATTCATTCACTGAAACAACAAATTTTTATTAAGTACTTCTGTACCAGGCACCATTCTCTGCACTGGTGTTATAGCAAACAAAAACCAAAACCAAATCACAAGCCAAAAAAAACCAAACAATAACAACTAAAAACAAACAAACAAGCAAACATATACACAGACGAAGGTCTTGTTTTCATGGAGCTTAAATTCTACTGGTAGAATGTGGTAGCGATACATGTTAATGAAACAAACGCATGTATAACATGACACGGTAGTGAATGCTCTGAAGAAAAAGAAAAATAAATCAGGGTAGGTGATAGCGAGTGACAAAAGGGAATAGAAATTGTGAAACCCTCCTTTCACCATTTTCTATTTTCCATCCCCTTTATGAATTGAACGTTAAAAAAACTGGAGAGTTGGTCTATTTATATCTTAGGGGCTGAGAGGAGGGTTGAGGAGAAATGTTGAAGAGAAATGATATTCTTGTCGAAAGAGAAATGATTTATGGCACCATTGGTTGAATAAAGAGCTGAGATTGGATATACAAACTGACAATGGCCAGACCACATATACACATAGAACTCTGACTTACAACCTGCAGCAACCTGCCCAGGAAACCTACCCACTGTCTATAACAACCAGCCCAGGAAGCCAGCTTGCTGTAAGTCAGACCATTAGCTCCAATGGTAACCAAACAATAACCCCTGTAATAATTGGCCTGTAATGGCCAGGATTTGATTAATAACTGACAGCTTTCCTAATTTTTGTTCTCCCTTCCATCTTAGGACCAACCAGAGAAAGTCAAATATGTACCCCTCACCAATCACATAAGATGCTTTGCTTCTAGTTACCTCACCTACAGCCTCCCCAGGCCAAGAGTCTCCAATCAGGGCATACCATTTTCTCCATTACAGAGCTCACCCACTCTTCTGCCTGCCTCAGCATCTTTGCCAAAGCACAAGTGATGATGGCTGACTCCCTTGCTATAGCAAGCCCTGAATTAATAACCTTTGCTTTTCTCATCTGGTTGGTCTTCATTTATTTCCACAGAGCTTACTCACAGGAAATTCCAGGAGAGGGGCCACACTAGCGAAGAGCTGGAGCACAAAGGGCTTCCGATGTAGAATGTAGAACTGGTGGCAGGCAAATTCGATGGCTTGACGCAACTGGGGATTGCTTTCATAGTCAGAATACACCTGTGGAAAAATGCCAAATATTCAAAAATACCTTGATAATGTATCAAAGTTATGTTTGCTTTGAAAACTCAAAGCCATGGGAAGCAGGGAGGGGAATGGCTAATTTCCTAAACTGGTGGGGGGAGTATAAAATGGTATAACCTTTCTTGAGAGAAATTTGGTAATATACATAAAAATCCTAAAAAATCTACATATACTTTTTCCCCCAGGAAGTT
>NW_012153063.1:4484651-4486518 GCF_000956105.1 Propithecus coquereli | reverse complement strand
TATTTTCTTTCTTTTAAATAAAATTTAGGTAGTTACGGGTAGCTATATTTTTAACTACTTAAGTGGTCTAAGTCTATGCTATTCTCATTCATTTCATGAAGATATTTTTAGATAGTTTGATGCCAAATTATCATCCTTGATATGTCAGAAACATTGAAATGATCAAGTATCCTGAAATTCTTGATTAGAGATTTTATTTAAAAATGAGAGTAATGCATATAGACAATACTAAAATTGTAACACTTTTAGAACTGTGTACTAAAGCTATATTTTGCACGTAGAATAGTGACTTTTCTTAAGCTCAAAATCTGATTTGAGAGTAGATATATGAACATTTTTCTGCTCTTCAGCCTTAAACCTAAATACAAGTGCTTGATTATGTTTCTTCCTGTTTTGAGAGAAGTTAATAACATGCCCAAGGTCAGATTCCTGGTCAGAGGCAGAGCTGGGATGAAATCCAAGTCTTTGGATCTTAGTTCAATGGTTTTTTTCAAGCATACTACATTGACCCCTTTTTCTCTTTTTCCAGCTAGTGTAAACCTCTGGGAAACCATTTAATAGCTACATTATGTGTGCTTCCACTCCTTTTTTACAAAAAAGTAAAATGAAAATCCATACTTAGAAACTACTAGGTAAATAAATTATGAGATTTATATTGTTTATATCTAATAATTCATCATAATACCACTCCAAGTGAGTGTTTCTTAATACCTTTTACGCTATGATCCAATTCATAAAACTTAACACACTATTTTGGGGAACAATCTGTTGAGCAAGGGCCATCGACTCTCCTCAGAGGGGGTCATAATGGAATCACAGAATCTCAGGGTTGGCAACATATTTACAGATGCTCTCTCCCCACAACATGACAGAACCACAGAGAAAAACTGAAGTGGTCAGACACCTGTTTCTGAATGAGCTCCTGTCCCTTCTCGGGATGCATATGTACAAGGTTCAGCTGTGGAGATACCGACCTCCGAAAAGGATAAATATCTCGAACGTAGGTCTGTGTTGGATTACACAAAGAGAAAAAAAGTTCAAAGGGTTAAACGTTTATTCTCATTTCCTCTTTACCCAAAGGGCGGATAAACAAAACAGCTCATGAATTTGCTACTGGTTTTGATTCTTATTACTTTTATGTTTCCCAATTCTACAAAAACCCAGAGAAGGTAAACCCCCTCCTTAGAAAAGCTTAATCTCTGAGGCTTAGGTCCCTAAGTGCCTGTGTGCTATGCCAGGAGCAAAGGAGCCAAAGACAATTTACTAAATAACACTCTGGAAGATCACTGTGAAGTGATGTCAGCAGTTGTCCTGAAGTGCTCTTTTGTCCATTAGATCAGGTCCCCATGGTCATGTTTAATATGGTAGAAAAGAGAACCAGAACAGCATCAAAATTCCAAATAGATACACATAGTTATTATACAGGCCACTTAATTTTTCACTTAGATGTCATAATGATGTAAGGCAAAGTGACTTACCTAGCTTATCTCCTTCAGTTATTACAATTACCCTAGTGTAGATATTATCATCAGTACCTTAATTTTACAGACAAGAAAACTGAAGAGTAACCAGGTAAAGTAGCTAGTCCAAAGCCACAAAAATAGTAGTAAGGTGATGTGACCCAAGTGGCCATACCGTTAACCTCTAAACAACGATGTCTCTCTCAGGAAAGGCAAGATGAGCCTTTGACACAACTCAAATTCCATGTCATTACCGTATGGTCTCACCTTATTGTAGTGGATAAGGTTCCATCGTTTATCCATGAGAAAATAATGTGTTGACTGGGATTCTGGGATATTAAAAAACTCCAAACACTCCTAGAACAATAACAACACATTTTAATAAATGTTTGTCAAGAAAATATAAT
>NW_012153063.1:4470725-4473286 GCF_000956105.1 Propithecus coquereli | reverse complement strand
CAGCTTAGATTCTGTCTCATAGTCTTGAACCTAAGAGTGCTGTATTTGGCTAAGTTGGTGAACTTCAAAATTTTTGTTTGTGTTTCTCCTAATATAATTTAGAAAACCTGTGTGTCCTTTGCACATTTTAAGGATGACATTTAAAATGTCTCATCATAAGTTTATTTTTTGTCAATGGGAGATGGAATACATTAAACGTTCTATATGTTGGAATAAGATGAGAACTGACTGTAACTGGAATATTTGATCAAATAAGTTTTAACCACCTTATTCAATAGTGCACAATGCATTCAGAAAGAAATAATGTAAATGTTCTTCCCCCCGACCCCGGTGGGTTTTAGCCATTGTTTCTTTAAAAATTTGGTAGTCTGGGAAACTTGCCAGTTATATTGAAAGAATCAGCGTCACGGACCCAATCTGCTTTGGTGGTTCTAAACATTGAACACCCTAACGAAGGCTGGGCCTCACTCCTAACAGAAATCTATAAAGCATTGGAAAAGGTGGGAAGTCCTATGAGTTTAAAGTGCCTCGATCAATCAAAAAGGAGGATTCCTTAAAACTAACACAAAAGTTCAGATCCTTTCTTTGTCCCCCATGCCCATCAGTGCAGCCTGGTCATCTCTCTGGGATGGTGGGGTGGGCCTTCCTCACGTGCAGTAGAAAAACGGTGCTTGAGATGGCAAACATGCTCAACAAGTGTTAGTGCATGTTTGTAAATTAAGGATTTGGAGATTTATTCTTTTAACTATCTGGGCAGCAAACCCCTTTAAAAATCTTTTTGTTGCAGAGCTAAAGGATGGGAGAGAACAATGGTATGGTAAATATTATGCAGTGACCTGGGGAAATGGACAGGTACATGGGCAGGCGAGGGTAACACCCAAGGGGGTCTCCCCTCCTGTTCCTATTTGGGACTCTGACAGGAGCTCACCTTAGAGTATTTCCATATCAACCTGGCTGCAATGTAAACTTGGCAGGGCACGCACTTAACACATTAACTGCCATGTGAGTTGTATTTAACTCACACTAATTTTGAGCCTGGGGCTGCATGAAGCATATGCTATTCACATGTCTATTAACCTTGGGAGCCTTGAGAACTATTTTTCAAGCTGCATATAACTCATGCACAGAAAACAATAAAAAATAACAAATTTTTCATTAAATTAAAAAGGATCATTTTGTTTTTGAAGTTTTTATTCTATTTTCATAATAAAACACTGTGGCCCCAAGGAAAAAAATTTTTTCTAGTGTGTTAGTCAATGAGTTAAACTGATGGAGGCCCTGACATGTGGTTTTGCTAATCCACCTTTGGTTTTTGTGTGGTGTAGACAGGATTCAGAAGTGGAATGCTTGGCTGGAGAGCTTTCCAGATAGAATTGCCATAGGCTTGTGTCACTCAGGAGGATGCTCTAGACAGGAGACTGCCTATGCTAGAGATACCTGGAGCTCATGGCCAGAACCCAGGAGGTCCAAAGCACCAGCAGAAGCTGAGGTGAGGTTGTGTCTCCCAGCAGACATTGCCAGGAGCAGATAGGCTATGAGTTTCAACAGCCATGGGCTTTGGCTCTTGCCAGCCAGGTATCCAGCAATCAGCTAGACTAATAACATTTTCTCACAAATGGGGAAGCCAGAGAAAATGCAAGGGATGAGACATGGAACAAATGTCTTTTTTTCTCCCCATTCCACAAAGCTCTAGGAAGGAAGGAGAATTCCTCGAGACTAAACATTTTTATCCAAGAGAGACTGAACACTACCTAAAAGTCCTGTTTATATTTTTGTATCAGTCTCAATCTAAATCTGGACTAGACACATTTATATTTTTCCTCTTGCCAACCAGCACATAGGGACTTGGGAGGAAGATGACCAAATTAGTCATAGACAAGAAAAAGAATTGCAACTTTTCTCTGCACATGGGAGTTGTGGTGTGAGTTAAATTTATCACCCTGCTAGGGATACATAATGCATATGGATAACTATTTCCCTGACAATAGTAAAGGAGAGAGAAGGAGTTCTCCCAACACAGACATTTAATTTAGCTATTTGTCTGCCTGGATTAAAGGGCAATTTCAAAGTGTAGTCATCAGGCTCCAGGTCCCAAACTGCATATTCATTTGACGTGTAAGGAAGAGAAAGTGAAGAAGCTGGTAAACCCTGGAGGGTTTAGGGAGAAGTTGTCAGGGTGGTTTAAAGCATAGTAGCTGTGGAAAAATACACTCACAAATACTTTCCATTTAGGGCAACACTTGCCTCTGTGTGTGTGTGTGTGTGTGTGTGTTTAAACACAGAGATAGAAAAAGTGAAAAAATGACTAAACATGACACATAAGTTTTTGTTACAGAAAACCAAAATTAAGAGCCAATATAAGGAAGGTGTATATTGCTAAAGGAAGATGGAGGGGAAACTGACATTTATTGAGTACCTTTCAGAAGCCAAAGATTGTGGCAGAGACAGGGGCTTCCCTATACTAAAAGTGGTGAATTTGACTATGATTCACCTTTTGTCACATAATTAATGAAAACTTACAGAAAAAAAAAATCTCCAAAGAACTTTTTCTCTTGTTACTG
>NW_012153063.1:4467457-4470675 GCF_000956105.1 Propithecus coquereli | reverse complement strand
GGTCAGAGAATCTCTTGGGAGAAACATCAGCTGAACACTTGCCATACATTTGACTCAAGAACAGTAGTTCTCAAACTTTCTAAGGCATCAGAGCCACCTGGAGGTCTTATTAAAAATGCCCTGACTCCAGAATTTCCAATTCAATAGATCTGAGACAGGCCCGAGAATGTGCACATCTAACAAGTTCCCAGTTGACACCGATGCTGCTGGTCCAGAGACCACAATTTGAGAACCACTGGCCTTGAAGAAATGGGAACATATCCCAAGTCTGGGGGAATCTCAGAATAGAACGGGACATTATGAACTCTTGGAAATGTATAGGGGAATTTCATTTGGTGCCTCCTGTTGTCACAAAAGAAATAATATTATTAAAAAGTGTTAGTATTAGATCTTGTTGAACTGCCAGATATGAGGAGTACTCAGATCCATTTTCTGGGTGGGAGAAGAGATTCCCGCACCTGCAGCATGGTGGGGAGAATCCACTGGTAGCCGCTGAGAGAGAAGAGGTGGTTGAAGTGGACAGCAGTGTTGATGACGGTGGCGGCGTACTGCCTGAGCAGGGCACTGTCTTCTGGGTGCAGGATCAGAGCCCCATTAAACACGTTGAGGAAAAGCATGATTTCGTCTCCCCATGGAAACTCGCTTGGCATGCCCAGGAACATCTCCTCCAGGAGCTGGATCCATAAGCTTTTCTGAAGAGTGTCGAGGCCAAACAGTTCCTTCCCAGCTGTGAGAACACGGAACAGCAGAGACGGAATTAGCCCCACACCAATCCTGTCAGTGTGAGAGGAGAACAAACTTGAGGATGCTGCCGTTCTCCATTCGTTCCAGCTCCCGGGTGTGAAGATCCGTTGCTGAAATGCTTTCCAGCACAATACTACTGGCACCGGTACAACACTTCCCAGTTCTCAAAGGACTGGCATCATCACCTCTTTGATTTAATTCTGTGGGCAAGAAGGGTGGGCATTTGCAGCATTTTGCTGCTAAATAAGCTGCAGCTTTAAAAAAAAATAAGTTATTTCAGCTAGAAAATGGCAGAGCTCAGACTAGTGCTTGGCTTTCTAATTACTGGTCAGACTACAGGTCTTTTCGCTATTGCTGTGTAGCTTCTGGGCGAGGATGTCGAGGCACAGGATGCTGCTTTAAGTAAATTGTCTCAAGTTCTTAATAACTGAATAACAGTGAGGTTTCAAAGTGGGTCTCTTTCTGTTTCTCTGTCTCTCTCTCCCTCAATTCAGGTATAATTTAGAGTAAAATGCACAGATATTAAACGTAGAATTCAATGGGTTATGACAAAAATATACACTCATGTAACTAAGAAAGTTCCCTCATACCCGTTACCAGAAAATACACTCTCTCCCATCCCAGAGGCAGCCACTGTTGCGGTTTCTCTCACCCTAAATTAGATTTGCTTCTTTTTGAACATCATATAAATACCTGGTCTTTGCTTAGTGAAGTACTCCCTTCCCTAACAATACCGTCACCTGCCTATGATTCGCTTAGTGCAGTGGTCTCAAAGCTTGGTGCTGGGAATAGCAGCATCAGCATCACCTGAGAACTTGTTAGAAATGCAAGTTCTTGGGCCCCATCCTGAATCTGTATTATAACAAGACCTCCAGGCAATTCTAATGCACAGTCAAGTTTGAGAACCACTGGCTTCCAGAACTGTCTGCTAAGATGCTCTCCAGTTGAGAACAAAACAAGGGCAGTGTTAGAAAAAGCCCAAGAGAGAAAATGCTTCTGTCTTGCTTGATACCTTGAGGATCACTGAAGAGTGAAAACTCAGCATCGATAGCACTTCGAGGGAAGGAGGGCAGTCGCAGCAGGTCCTCCTGAAGCATGGAGACGTGGGACTGTTTGTGGGCAGTGGGGATCTTCTGGGTGAGGGAGATGAGAAACAACACCCGCCCTACTTCCTCCAGTTTCCGGGTGAACACCTAGCGGAAAACAAAAGCAGGAACAGACAAAAACAGAATTGGAAACCCCAAAATTACACGGTGAAGAAATTGAAGTAAAATCTTTAATGGCAAACCAGGCTGATAAAAGAGGGAACAGTGAAATAAGGGAGAATTTTTTTTTTCCTTTACCACATAGAAAGAGCAAACAATACTTAATTGACTCTCACTTCCTGCTTCTGTCTCCTCTGCAGAAGGAAGTATTCCTTACGCAGTTCGAAGGCTGGGGGAGCACAAAGCAGGCATTGTCAAGAATAGCTCGATATTAAACAGGGCCCATTTGTTTGGATGCTATAATATGGAAGACCTTCTCTAACAGGGAGCAGTCAGTTCCAATTGCTTCTACCATTTCTACTGATGCCTCAAGCTGTTTCCTGGCAGTTCTGGGTTTATTTCTTAAAAAGACCGAAATGGGATCCAGGAAAAATCCTATTTTGGGACAAAAGTTGATGGGCCCTAGATTGGTGCCCTTTTAGTCCTGAGTTTAGACGGCATACACATGGGCTTTTGGTCCCTTCCGTTAGTGCCTCTTTTCATGATGATCAATGGGAAGAGGGATATGATTAAGATGTTCATATGCAATGAGCAGCTGATGAGGAAATTTCCCAGCCAGACCCACAGATCTCCATGTTATTATCTCCCTGAGGAGCTCAGAAGGAAGACTTGGAGTGTACATACAGCAAGAGCCCCATTTTAGGGCATTCTTTTAAAACATGTTCTTAAACATGATAGATACACACACACACACACATACACTAATGAAGTGCCATGACTGATTATAGTTTTAATTATCTTGCTGCCAAAATCAGAGGCTGGAATAATTTGGGGGGAATTGTTTTAGAAATTGTTTATATTTAAAATTTCACAGTTTTTCCTGACATCTCACACCTTGCAACGCATTCAGTTATTTTCTTTCTTTTAAATAAAATTTAGGTAGTTACGGGTAGCTATATTTTTAACTACTTAAGTGGTCTAAGTCTATGCTATTCTCATTCATTTCATGAAGATATTTTTAGATAGTTTGATGCCAAATTATCATCCTTGATATGTCAGAAACATTGAAATGATCAAGTATCCTGAAATTCTTGATTAGAGATTTTATTTAAAAATGAGAGTAATGCATATAGACAATACTAAAATTGTAACACTTTTAGAACTGTGTACTAAAGCTATATTTTGCACGTAGAATAGTGACTTTTCTTAAGCTCAAAATCTGATTTGAGAGTAGATATATGAACATTTTTCTGCTCTTCAGCCTTAAAC
>NW_012153063.1:4462374-4464062 GCF_000956105.1 Propithecus coquereli | reverse complement strand
GCATAATTGTATTTAAATCTCATAGCAATTCCATGATATGAGTATTACTGTTTTTATCTTACAAATGAGAAAACAGAGAAATTGAATAACTTATTCAAAAATACATATTTTTTTAGTGGAAGAGTCAGAATTTAAACCTCAAGCATTGCAACAAGTAATACGTTCCTATATTTTAAATGAGATGACCAAACAATAATAGTCAAGAAAATATAAACAGAGATATTAGCAAAACCAAAGCAAGTACCTGAAATGTAATTTAAATTTACATTTTCTGTATTCTCCTTGGCTGTCTGAGACAGTTTTCATTCACTAATTACAAATCTTTGTGAATATTATGATAAACCTTGATTTTTAATGAGGTGTCTTTAAGTATATGAGTGACAATATGAGTTTCTTTGCTGTAATAAAAACTGATCACTTTTTGGGATAATCTACAGAACATAAAAATATATAAAACTACCATTTATCAAATGCTTACCATCAGTCAGGTATGGCAGCAAGTATTTTATATACCTAAACTCATTTATTTTTCATGACTGTGAAGTATGAATTATATCCCTCTCTTACACATGAGGAAAGAAAGCTTTGAAAATGATGTACTTTTCACAGCTAATGCTACGCATACGACTAATAAATGGCAGAGCTATGATTTTAACTCTGGCTGCTTTACTGCCAGAGCCTGTGTTCTCATCTACATGTAATTTTCTCTTTCTGCTTATTTCATTACATGTATCATTTCGTATTTTCTTAGTCACTGCACAAGGATAAAGGCTTGTCAAAATCTTTGTCTTAAGGCAAAACAGGCTCTCTGAAGTGAAAAGGAACTGTATCTAGAGTTTACATCACACTTCATGTTCTTTTGTAATTCTCCTTCTTCCTGCCTTTCCCTTTTCCAATTTTTCATAAAGCTGTCTCTCACTGAGTTTACAAAGGACTGGGGTCCATGCCATGAAAACAATATTATTCTTCTTGCAGTGCCAAAAATTCACTCAAAAAGGCTTTCAGTTCAGCTGGCCCTCTGCGATAGACTTAAATAAATCTTCAACTTTGGCATCCCATCAAGGACCGATTCACGCGGATCTCCGTTCTGATGTCTCCCTTTTCATCTGGCAACTGCTGACTTTTTAAAGGGTCTATTGTCTTTCTTCTGATTGTATTAAACAAAAAATCTCTGAAGCACTCAGTACTAGGGGTTAGAACTCTGAAAATTTTCTCATGAATGAAGAAGACTCTTGGTCTTTCAAAGGGCTATTTATAATATTAAAAACATTTTTATGTCACCCCAAAGCAGTAGGGATTACCTGGCATTGAAGCTGTCACCAGGAGCTTTACCTCGCACTGCTCCTTCTTCATCGTCTGCTTGAGATCCTTGAAGAAGAGGCCTTCCACGTAACCCACCACCTCCCACAAGAATGTCAGAGTGGCCGAAATGGCATCCATCCCCCATTCGCAGGGGGTCCGCACAAAGTACATGATTAATCCCACCTAAAAGTCAGGACAAGAAGAGTTCACAAAGCCACAATAATCCTGGGCTCACATTCTCATTTCCTTGGCTTTTCTTTTTTAAAATTAAATCTTCTGTGCCTTCCTATTCTCTGTTCAAATGCTTCTCTGACATTCTCCATGGCAGTAACCAGGAGATGGCGCAACTGGAAAACTGACCACATAGGCTCTTGTACATTTTTAAG
>NW_012153063.1:4455422-4457944 GCF_000956105.1 Propithecus coquereli | reverse complement strand
GTTTAAAAGATTGAGAATCTTCAATCCATAAATGTGGTAAAGAAAAAAAAATAAATAGAAGATTGAGAATCTTGCAGTATCTTAGGGTCATTACTAGCAGTGCACCATACACATACACAAATATCAGTTAATAGAGAAATTCAAAAGAAAACAGCAAAGTTTAATATTGTTCATCATTAACAAGTACTTATTGGCTATGTGTTAAGGCAGTGGTCCCCAACCTTTTAGCACCAGTTCGATGGAAGACAATTTTTCCACAGACGGGGGTTGGGGGGTCAGGTGGCGCTCAGGCAGTGATACGAGCGATGGGGAGCAGCTGTAAATTCAGATGAAGCTTCCCTTGCTCACCCACTGCTCACCTCCTGCTGTGCAGCCTGCTTCCTAGCAGGCCTCCGACTGATACTTATCAGTGGCCCAGGGGTTGGGGACCTCAGTGTTAGGGGCATTGATGTTGCATGCACAGCACTATAAAGTTTTTTCCTGCTTTTAACAGCATTCACACTTGTAGCTACATAGCTACACTAAAAAGGAAGAGGAATTTACTTGTCTATTGCTGATGGTCAGTTTTTCCAGGAAATGTCGAAGAACTGTCGATGGATCTTCAATTAGACAATTCCACAAGACTTGTTGGGCCACAGCACTCACTTTGGAAGAGAAAGAAAATTGAACAGTTGTCTTAAATGGAGATAAGGCTATGAGATAAAAGATTCAACAATTTACTAAGCTTTAGTCTCTTCTTTTTGCCTTAAATAGGTTCTGTGAACTCTTTTTCTATTGAAAGGTGGATATTTGTTCTCTTTGTTGTTATCTCTGAACATTTTTACATGTAAAGAAAAAGTAACAAAAAAGGTAGGATTGTCTTTAGGTATTAGCATTGCTTTTGCAAAGAGTACCTTTGTGGATATATGTGGTTGTCTTTCTTGTGGAAATTACCCTAACATGAGCCGTGGTAAGCATGTATTACATTAAAGTCATATTTTATTGCTTATTTTATGGAGAAATTCCTAAAGAAATTTGGTTTTTGAAAATATGTTTTGGTTTAGAATGCTTATGTATTAGAGATGATTTTTTTACTGTCCACACAAATGCTTTAAACAGTATCTCTTTCAGCAAGATAAAGTAGTTGAGCCAGTAATAGTTAGGTTCTCACTTCTAATGAGGAAGTCTTAGGAATGAATAATTAATCCTAATGAGAAATGTAGTGCTACTTCTTTAGGAAAGGTGGTCAGGCTAAGATTGCCTAGAAATACCAAGGCTAGGAAAGCAGGTAGGTAAAAAGTGGCGGTAACCACTGGATGATCTTCAGTCTGAATAGTCTTTCCAAATTCCATTAATTCTACAAATTAGGAATATAGAATTTAGCATGAATTTATTATTCAGCCCACATTTTAAAGAAATCATACCAATGTTTGCTTCAGACGTTAACTATTCAAATAAAATTAAGAACTATATAAACAGTATTAGTAAGAAATACACACACACACACACACACACACACACACAGACACAGAGCTTTAACTTTCACGTGTCTCTATAAATAGTTAAAATAGGTGTGGGTTTTTCTCAGGTTGAAATTGGTTACAAAAATATCTTTACATGTGAAATAAGCCAGGCACAGAAAGATAAATATAGCATGTTCTCACTCATATGTAGAAACTAAATAAGTTGGTCTCACAGAAGTGGAGAGCAGAATAGTGTGTCTATTTTGTAGCTGAACTGTAAAATTTTATTGTTTTAAACAACAGTGCTGTTTAATATCCTTTGCCCATTTTTCTATTGCAGTTTAAAGAGTTATTATTGAGTTATAAGAACTTTTTTATAAAACTTTAAGAATATTAAGCTTTTGTCAGCCACAAATGTAACATATATTATAAACTATAACCCTAGTTTATAATTTCATTTTGCAATTATTCTCTTCAGGCAGGTAGTACCTCCGAAAAGGTAACTAAATGGAAAGTATAGCATTAGTGGCGTCAAGCTAATAGCTAAGATTTTTGTGGTGGCCAAAATCATTGTTTAATTTCTATGTGGCTTAATAAGTGTTGTTTTGTTCCATGGTCATGAGAAATTCTCCTGGACCCAAATATCTATTTTAAATGAATTTTGGGGGGGTCAGAAAGGTAGTAGAAGAAGGAGGTGGAGAAAGTGATAGTGTTAGTATATTATGTTACAAATCTGTAACTAAAATATGTGCATAAAACATACCAACACGTGTTTGGTAGGTAATGTGTTCAAAAGCAACCTGCTGTCCTCTATCAAATTAACAGCTTAAGAACGTCACTGACAGTTTAGTCAAAACTGTACCTGCTACTCCATCTTCCCGCACCTCACCGTCCTCCATCAGATGAACAATGGGAAGTACTGCTGCACAGATGCATGCTGGGAACACTGCTTGTGGGGGCTGGGGCACATGGTGGTTTGGTGTATGTTCAGTGGTATGTTCTTCATCTGAAGAGGGAGACAAAATCAGGGTGCTTTTCTTAGTAATGTAATTGTAATGCAACATTTCTCAGTTAAAGGCC
>NW_012153063.1:4455015-4455372 GCF_000956105.1 Propithecus coquereli | reverse complement strand
GGTCAGAGAATCTCTTGGGAGAAACATCAGCTGAACACTTGCCATACATTTGACTCAAGAACAGTAGTTCTCAAACTTTCTAAGGCATCAGAGCCGCCCGGAGGTCTTATTAAAAATGCCCTGACTCCAGAATTTCCAATTCAATAGATCTGAGACAGGCCCGAGAATGTGCACATCTAAGTTCCCCGTTGACACCGATGCTACTGGTCCAGAGACCACAATTTGAGAACCACTGGCCTTGAAGAAATGGGAAAACATATCCCAAGTCTGGGGGAATCTCAGAATAGAACGGGACATTGTGAACTCTTGGAAATGTACAGGGGAATTTCATTTGGTGCCTCCTGTTGTCACAAAAGA
>NW_012153063.1:4449341-4451792 GCF_000956105.1 Propithecus coquereli | reverse complement strand
CAACCGACAAACTGTACTTGTGATGGTTGAAAGTAGTTAATGAAAGGTGGGTTACATTTACTTTTATACACAGTCTGGATTCAGCTGTTCCCTGAATCACAACTACTGCTTGGTCCATTATCAGACCGGTTCATTCAATGTGGCTAATGTCCTCCTCTGAAAACAGGCCAACTCTAAACTTTAGAAAACAACAACTTTTCTCTTTCTTATGATAGTGTCAGGAAGTGACAGAGAGATGGGAGGGGGCATATCATCTCAGGTCACATAAAATTGTCAATGTTTATTTCAAAGCAACGTATGTCCCTGTGACTCAGCCCCTCAAGAAGTTCTGTGTGTGGAAGGCACCTTCTTCTTCTGGTTCTGAGTTGGGCGTGCAGGTGGGCTCATAGCAAGCCTCTTGGGTGATGGGGATGGCGGTGATGAGGCTGGCTTCTCTACCAAGACGTTTCTTCTCTTCCTCCTGCTGCAAGTTCTTCAAGATGTGTTCTGCCCTCTGATGGGAGCGGGACACAGCACGGGCTGAAAAGGATTTCTGTGGAGACATGAAGGCAAATTTATGTAATAGCAATTCTTCTGTGAGGTCACAGGCATAAAGAGTGTTCCAATAAATAACCCAAATGTGGTAGTTTGTCCCCAGGAAATGTTAGGATATCCATGATTAATTTCAAGAAGATTTATGCATTTGATTTTCTACCAAATTTCCAGGCTGCGTATAGCTAAGTTACTTTTTTGCACTCAATCAGAATGATTCTTCAAGGATATCTATAATTTCCGGAAAGACTCCTATATCACCTTTAGGATTTGGGGAAATACCAATGATTCACTCTTAAACATTAAGGCGAAATAACATTTTTTAATACTCTATTTCTTTCCAAATTTTTTTGAACTGGTTTTAAAAGAAGGATTTTTATTTCATAAACTTAATAAAATTGAAAGTCAGAACCACAGGAAGAGGGAGGAAAGAGATATCTCTTATATGAACCAGTTAGTTATGTCATTCATTTCATTTTTATAGTTCAAGTATCTGTCGCACTATAGCTACTTAATATTTGTAGATAAAAAGTGGCACACTGTAAATACTTAACAATATCTGTAGAAACAAAGTTACTGAATAAAAATTATGAGTGTTCATAGTACTACAAAGGTTGAATGTAAAATTTGCCCCTGTGTTTACCAACAGCCAAGGCATAATGAAAAAATACCAAAAACAACTCATTTTTCCACAGGTGAAGGATAAGGAACAATAAAGAAGAGAAGACTCACTCTGCAAACTGGCTATTATATTCGTGCCTTAATCATGATTCTTATGACAAGACAAGTTGCAGGAGGTTTGGGGACAGAATCAGTGATCTTAGAGCAGGGAGGTGATCACTGGAGTTCTTCCCTACCAACTTGCAGTAATGTCTACATACAACAGCAATTCCACATCTTTTTGTTGGTCTGTAGTCACATAGGGTTCTAGAGACAGGCAGGGATGTTGATCTCTCTTCGGAAGGGACTACATTCATAGAAGATCCCTTTATGCTGGATCTTAACCTAAGACTAAAAGTTTCCTATGATGAACGGCACAGAAGCAATTAAGAGCATTTGATGGGCCACATGGAAATTCATTTTCAGAGCCAGGCGGCTAAGCTGGTTTATCACAAAAAGGCATAAGGTAAGAATTGTGAAATGAGAGAACTGGATACAGAATCAGGGGACTTGGTTTCAAATACACTTTGAACCTGGGATAGAGAGTTTGGTTGGCTCACATGAAGCCATCACCACTCCAGGAGAAAAATCAAAGATCCTTATGTTGGTAGTTCAGATGCTGAAATTACTGCACATACAGGAGAAGAACCAGGTGTGTCTTTCTCTTTGGCAAGGAACCATCAGATACGAAGGTACTGTATGCAGAAGAATTAAAATAAAATAGGCATATTGTAACAAACAGCTCTCCAGAGAAAACTATAAATGCCCAGAAAATCCATGTGTGATAACCAAAAATGCTCAAACTAATTTCATATCTTCAAATTAACCTTTTCAAAGAAGTGTTAATAAAATAAAAACAGTACAAGTTTTTTTTTTTTGACCATGAAAAGTAGCAAAAAAAATAACACTAGTTAATAAGACATTTTTCAATTCTATCAATAAGGGTAAAATGACATAACCTTTCTGGGAATATTTTGTGAGATGTGTTAAAAATCATTACTAGTCATTAGTATTACACTAATTGCTGTAAATTCCAGAGGAATTTATTCAAGAGAATTTGTGCAAAGAGATGTGTTCTTTTTCTATTTTTGCTTTACTTTCCAAATTCTCTACATTACTCTTGTATTCAGAAAAATACCATTCAACAGGTAATAAAGGCATATTTTGAAGATCCAGTTTTTCAAAAGGTGCATATTCTTGGTTTTTGTCTATAAATGGACTGTGTTCTAAATTTAACTCCTTCTGAGTTATATTACATAT
>NW_012153063.1:4445853-4449086 GCF_000956105.1 Propithecus coquereli | reverse complement strand
CTAATGCTTTCAGTAGCTTCGTAAGGTGGCTGCTGCTTTGATTATAAAACAAATCTGTGTTGGTTTGGAGGTCTGCAAATGCTCACAACCAGATATTAGTTCTTTCTATTCTATTCACAAGAACGAAGACTTTTTGTGGCTGATTTTCTGTGTTATTACTACATCCTTACAACAAGAGTGAACAAATTGCCTCACACATTCATTGTTCTCTTTTATGTGTACACCATCGAACCTGGAGATAGGGGAAGGAAAGTGTCTGCTACTCACAGACTGGTCTTCATTAATGGGGTCCTGGACGCTCCCGCTGCACTGAGGGACCCACGGAGGGTCAAACATCGGGACGGATGGCATTCCAAGCACTGGCGAGGGCAGGGTGAAGTTTATACTGGGAGGTGGGATCTGTTAGTCAATATCAGAAAAATGAGGTAAGTAAGGTGAAATAAAAGGTAGAATGAGTCTGAAGTATCTTTATGGCAAAATCTTAGTAAGTATTAAGGCTCTCAATGACTCCTCATAGAATGAGCAAGCATTAGAGAAAAGGGCTGTTTTCCAAGATTTTCTGTTATAGAGTACAGGATGAACCCGGGCCTCAGTTTATTGATCAGTTAAATGAAGGCTTTTAATCAAGGAATCTCTATTTGTGTTAATCACCCCATCCTCCAAAAAACTTTTGTATGTGAATATACAGAAGAATTGTCTGGGAGATAATACCCCAAACTTTTATATGCTTACCTCTGGGGATGGCAGTGAGATTTTAAGATTTATAGAGATGAGAGTTCTTACTCTACATTATTTTATATTTCAATTTTTTAAAATAAGAATTCACTTATGTATGAGTTAGGTTTACTTATATCATCAGAGAGGAAAAAAAGCATATCTTTGGCCATGTATTGTCACTTTGAGGTTCAAGGATTTAAACATGACTTGGATTGGGTTTACTAATCTAACGCCCATGTGAGAAATATCCCTCACCTTAAAGATCTGCTGTGCTCCCTCCTCCATCCGAGGCCAGACCTGATAGCGGAACCTCCAGAGCGTGTGGAACTTGAGGACGGCGTTTAGCCTTTGCACAGTCTCTGGGTGGTGGAACTCTGACATAAGCATGTCCGAAACGGCCTCGGGGACCTTCACCGCACACAGCAGGAACATGGCGGCTAGAGACAGTTAACAATTCATCAGCTACACATTGTAAAATTTTGCTTAATTCCTGAGGTTGGAGAGAAGTGGTAACTGCTCCTATCTCCTGAAAATGACTCTTAAGCTAATGGAACTAGGCTACCAGCACCGGGAAACGCAAAGTTTGCTTCAGTCACTGGAAACCAAACATCATTCTTTGTGCCACCCACAGTCTTCCAATAGCTGTGTGATGGTAGCAGCAGCGTAACATTTCGGCACAATAATTCATCCTGAGCGAAGCTTCCTTTGACTCAATAAGGGTAAAATGACATAACCTTTCTGGGAAAAGTGAATGACAGGAGAACCAAATGAAAATAAAGAAAATTACATCCTGAAATATGCTTTTTAGGAAATGGCTAGAATCAGTGTATAGTAACACAAGGACAGTACATAAAGATGTCCATTAAAAACCACCTCAGTTACATTAGCTATATTAAAAACAAAACGATACTATTAGAAACGTCCACCCTTCACAGAGATAGAAGAGATTGATAGCCCAAAGAGATTTCACGAGTCACAATACCATTTTTAAAAAATGGGAGGGAAAAGTCAAATATCAATAAGAGAAAGGTCAAGTGTCATAGTAAGTTACAAACCTAATGAGTAAGGGGACAGAGAAATACATTCTATAAACATAGTCTAGAATCTGTCTTGCACTCCTTCCCAGAGCCTCAAAACATGCGTGGGCAGTTGTGCTAGAGGAACTGGGGCTGAGTCCTAGCTCTGATACTTCTCTGCCATGTGATCTTGGGCAAGTCTCTTAACTTCCCTTGGCCTCCATTTCTTCACTGGTGAACTCTCAATAATAACAGTGATGGCCATGGTGATAACAACACCCGACTCCAGATTTGTTGTTTCATCGTGATAATACTTGTCTCCAAATTTGTTGTTAGAATAAAATAAACTAATATATGAGAAAGTGCTTTATGAAGTGAAAAATGCTACACACTTCTAAACTATATTTTACATTTTAGAGGGAACATAGTGTAACGGGAAGTATATGTGCAGCCTGAAGATCTGGGTTTGGTTTCCTGGTTCTTGAGCTATGTGAACTTGGATAAGTCCTTTCAATGCTCTGACTCAAGTTTGCTCATCTATAGAATGGTTTATCAATAAGATACTGTGTGTTATATAGTTCTATAACAAATGTTAGTTATTGTTATCATTAGCTTTTGATAATCAACCTTTTCCTTATCCTAAATGTAAGCAGCCCCACTGCTTAACTCTCTACTCTTTCTCCTTTGCTTTTTAAAAAAATGTACTATACCCTGTCTCAACTTTTAAACACCATTCTCATTCTTTAAATCATTGCAGTTGTGCCTTAAAATCTTTACTGAAAGAGTTTCCTTGTAATGCTGGCTAATTCTCAGATTCTACGGTATTTTTACAGCACTCATTTCCTTTCAGTTTTTAACACCTTTATGACAATCTCCTTGAAGAGCTATTCTCTTTTGCCTCCGTGGCTTGAGATTATTTGAGTTCTGCTACTTTTCTGATCCCTTTTTCCAGCTGGGCTTCTTCCTCTGGTCCTCTGGAGATGGAGAAGGCCAATGGCTCAGTGGTCATCCCTCAGCTCTCTCTTCCCTGCTGATTCTCGTACAGAGATGCCGCCCACTCACTTTCATTGCTTCAGCTGCCAACACAGCAACTTATTCCCTGAGTTTACCTTCAGCTTTGGCCTTTCTCCTTAGCTTTGCTGTCACGTCACCAACTACATATCACCGGCTCCCCTTCATCTAAAAATTACTATTCCTTTTTATTAATTTGAAAAGACAGGCTCTCGCTCTTGCTCAGGCTGGTCTCAAACTCCTCGCCTCAAGCAATCCTCCTGCCTCGGCCTCCCAAAGTGCTAGGATTACATTCGTGAGCCATTGCGCCTGGCTTGATTTTTAATTTTATCAAAAGCCTTAGATTATATTGAAGTCATCTTATCGTAAAACAGTAGACAAGGTTATAGTTTTAAAATGCAAACAAAAAAATAAGGAGATGCAATATTACTAAGAGATAAGGCAGGACAACAAGATAGCCTTAAATAGAACAAAAATAGTCATTTTACA
>NW_012153063.1:4444052-4445803 GCF_000956105.1 Propithecus coquereli | reverse complement strand
ATCATTTGTCATTAGGGAAATGTAAATCAAATGCAAATCAAAATTACAATGAGATACTACTTTATATCCATAGAAATGGTTAAAATTAAGACAGAAACAAATGACAACAAGTATTGGCAAGAATGTTAAGCAATCAAAGCCCTCATATGCTTTGGTGAATTGTGAAATGGTACAGCCACTTTGGAAAACAGTTTGACCGTTTTCCCCTAAAAAACTTGTACACGTCTGTTCATAGCAGCATAATTCATAATAGCCAAAAAGTGGAAACAACCCAAATGTCCATTAACTGATAAATTGATAAACAAAATATAGTACATCTATACAATGGAATATTATTTGGCAATAAATAGGAATGAAACAGTGATACGTGCTATATCATGTATGAACCTTGAAATGATTATGCTAAGTGAAAAAAATTCAGCCACAAAAGGCCACATTTTGTATGATTCCACTTATACGAAGTTTGCTAAATAGGCAAATCCACAGAAACAGAAAGTAGATTAGTTCTTGCCAGGGGTTGGGGGAAATGATGGATAAGGAATGACTACTAATAAATACAGGGTTTCTTTTGGGGATGATAAAAATATTCTAAAATTAGATAGTGATGATGGTTGCACACTCTACGAATATACTAACAACTACTGCATTGTATACTTCAAAGGGGCAAATTTTACGGTATGTGAATTATGTCTCAATAAAGGTGTTATAAAAATGCAGAGGTGCCTTGGGCCCCATCCTCATAAACTGCGATTAATTAGTATCAGTCATTTTTCAAAGTTCTCCAGGGTTGTACAGCAAAGCGTGGAGAAACACTGGCCTCTTTGCTCAATTTCTGTATATCTTTTTAATGACTTATAAATCAGTGGTGAAGTTTGCATAATCACGAAGCAGTAAGTCTCAGACAGTTGTTTATTATTAGAGAAACATATCTAAAAAATTTTTGGAACGGAAGGGTATCACATTCTGTCCCCAGCCCTCCACCCTGAGAGTCAGACTTCATTACAAAAATAGCATGAGCTTTAGTCTTCTTTTGGCTGTTAGATTGTCCTAAAACAGCATCTTAAAGCATCCTGTGGCTGGGCACACACTGAATTGCTTAACTCATGGGTCCCTCCCTCAGAGACGTTGATCTTGGTCTGGGGTATGGCCCAGACCTTTTATTTTTTTAAAGCCTCCAAGTTCATTGTAATCTGTAGCCAGGATAGAAAACCATTAACTGAACCCTCAGCAATATGACTACATGCAATATAATTAAAATAGAGCCAACTCAAAAATGACAATTGCTAGGTTAAATCAACATGAATTTTTTTTAGGATGCCACTCAATCTAATTTGTTTATAACTTCAAGTCATGAAACAAGTTATTTAATGAAGACAGTGTAAATGAAGTGAGACAATGATATTAACTGGAAAATGTTTCAAAACATGTAAGTCATGAATACTAAAGAAAAGATTTGTAAGAAGACACACCTTCAGCACTGACGGCCGAACGCACGGACCAGACTGACCCTCGGCGGAAGGAGTAATTCCTGTGGGACGTGCTGGATGTACAGGATGGACTCACAGACAGTCGGCGGGATGCCAAATTGGTGACTTCTTCTACTGGCAAACAAAATGGGAAATGTGAACTTTGGTTTTATAACAAAAAAGTTACCGTCATCACAACTATGGTAGTACTTACATCACAAGTGTATACTGTATACTGCTCTCAGACCATAAGGCTTAACTAATTTAGAGTGTACTTAGGAAAGG
>NW_012153063.1:4425468-4431404 GCF_000956105.1 Propithecus coquereli | reverse complement strand
TTACATGCATAGCATGTGTAATGATCAAGTCAGGGTATTTAGGGTATCCATACTACTAGTATTTATCATTCTGTGTGCTGGAACACTTCAAGTCTCCTCTTCTAGCTACTTTGAAGTATACAATACATTGTTGTTTAGTCACTCTCCTGTGCTGTTGAACATTAGTACTTATTCCTTCTAACTGCATGTTTGTACCCATTAACGAACCTCTCTTCATCCTTCCTGCTCCCCCACCCCCAAAATCACTATTTCTAAAATCAAGCTATTGTGCTCATTGCTGCCATATGAAACTTGGCAATAATTCATACTCTGTATACAACATTACTGTTTGGTTCAGAACCCACGAGTGGTTTCCATAGTTTGATGGAAAGTCCACACTCATAAGCCTGTCCTTCAAGGTCTGTTACAATCTGAGCCCCACTCACCTCTCTGGCGACCCCTCTGCAAAAGTTACTCCGGTCATCAGAGCAGTCTCCTTAGGCTTTTCAAATATGCCCAAAGCATTTCCACATCCACACGGTTTTACACACATCATTTTCCTTACTAGGCTAACTATTTGGTGTTTTTAAAGCCCAATCCACCTATTTATATTTTTCATGGAAGTTTCCATGACTGTCCCACATTTGGGGAGCATGCCCTTCCCTGAACTTACACAGCTGTCTCTGAGAAGCATGTGGTAGAGAAGCAAAAACCTGAGCTTTAATGCAAACAAAGATATTTTACAAAGATATTTGTTGCAGTATGGTATAAAAAAGTGAAAGGCTGGAATGAACGTAAATTTTCATTAATAGGTGTTCATTAAATAAATTAAGGTATCTGTTTATTCAATGGAATATTTTGTAGCCATTAAAAAGAGGCAAAACTATAAACTGATGTTAAAATAGTCTTCTAGATATAAATGAAAAAATGCAAAGTGCAAAAGTCTTTTCAGTATGTCCTATTTGTGTGAAAAAGGAAACATGCAATATATACATACATACTTACATACATATATGTGCACAGTCTGGCCTAGCAGATTCCTGAGAAACTTAAAAATTGTTGCCTCTGGGGAAGAGAATGGGGGATCATGGGAAAGAGGTGATACTTTTAACTTCATACACTTTTGTACTATTTGAATTTTACCACGTACATTTTGCAATTAAAGTAACCATAGAAAAAAAAAGGGATCTGTACAAAAAGTGGCAAAAAATGAAGAGCACACATTTTGCATCTACCGCTGACTAGCTATGTGACCTTAGACAAGTCACTTAAAATTTTAACAAATTTGTTTTGATATTGTAATTTGAACACAGAACACTATTCACATAAGATTTAATAAAGTTAATAATGGTGGTTCATGGTAAATCTAGGAGATCAACACACAAAAAGAATTTCATTTTTTTTGAAAATGTAGGTTCTGGAGAAAATCATTCTCTGTAATTTGGTAACACCCTGAGAGATACAAATATTGATCTTGTACAAACCACATCGTGAAATTGGAAGGGAGCACACAAAGCCTAGGTCTATTTTCCTATAGCACACAGCTCTGCTTAGAGTTCCAGCAATTGTCATCAATCTGACCTAGGAGCAAAAGCAGAACGAATGAACCTCTCTCTCTTATTTGAACACTTGGATCTGTAATGGCAGTGGCAGCAGGCGCAGGGTCCAGGTGGTCTGTCTTTACCTGCTGCCCCTGCCATGTGCTCATCCATGCTGAGCAGGAGCTCCCAGGCAGCTGGCTGGATGTCTCCGTACATCTCCTCTGTCAGAATTGGTGCTGCCTTGATTAACAGAGACAAGGGAGCAGGCGACAAGCTCATCACCTGGGAAAAGATGGAAATCGTGTTTTAAAATCTCTTAAGACAGATTACTGTACTCCTCTTGAAACTTAAGAGCCATGCCCCTCTCAGTGCTTTTCTTAAATGACCTTAAAGTACTTTGTAAAATGAGAGTATATTTAGTTGGCACGGTGTATGATAAGGTTTATACCTTATTAGTTGAAGCATAATTAGAAAAAAAACTCATATTAATTTTAAAATGCTTTCACCACAAAACCACTTTGCAACCCTCCCAAGAAATAAACTCTAGAATGAGTACAACTCTTTTAATAAAGAATGACCCCAGCAAATACATCTTCATGTTAAAAAAGATTTGAGGGATTTTTAAAGGATCTTATTTTCCTTTCTACTAGCGGATCTCCACTGAAAACTATAAGCAGTCTCTAACTGATGAAGGACTCCATTTAGAAAGTTAGTTTTCTACGCCAGTGTGAACTTGGATGGCATTTCCCCTTGGAAACACACTGTACATTGTTTGTGGTTATTGCTCCATATTAGCTCACAAAATCCTACTTAATCCTTTGTTTCGGATAACTTAGGTGACAAATGTAGGTTCTGGATAAGTCATCATTTTAAACATATTCCAGAAAAACATAAATAATTTTTTCGGTGGGGGAAGGTATTATGATTTGGAGCTTAGGCTGTAAGAGCAATATAATCATGTGTCAAGCACTGGATAAACAGGCTAACTTACTGTTTTATTAATCCATGCAGTACCTTTGGGATAGGTCTAGTGTTATAATCCCCGTTTGAGAGAGAAGGTAACTAAGATCATGAAAAATTGAATAACTTGTCCAAGGCCCCAGAGCCAGAGAAGCAGACATGGGATACAAATCCAGACTGTCTCATTCTAAAACACATGAGTGTTGCCATCACACACCGGCGGGAAATCAGCTCCACTGCAATGGGGAGAGTGGGGAGAGGTGTGGCAAACTCCCCTAGTCGGTAGAAGCCGGCTGTCTGGCAAGAAAGGATTTTTTTTTCCTTGCACACTGGGTGGCACTCTTGCTCTCCAATTAAAGGGGCTTTATGCCAACACCGTGCCAACTATTATGTGTCCTAAATACTAGAAAGCAGTTCGTCTGGAGTCCCTTCCCTATTAATGTTCCACAAAGGCTTCTGATCCAGTTGCAATACCTGAAGTCTGATGTACTTTAGCATTCCGGAATCCTTTTTCCCTTCCAGGTTGGCATCTGAAACTCTCTTCTTCAGAGAAGGTGTCCTCAGGCATGACTTATCTGAGCACTGGAAAGGACATGAGACATGCGATGAGTATTGTGCTTTCTCAAAAACCAATAATGCTATATTTCCTCCAAATTCTCCAGACAACAATCTTCTAATGGAAGGGATAACTTAAGGCCTTTCTGTGGGCCCATGCTTTCTGAAATCGATAAAAGCAGTTAATTTTGTAGTGAAAAGGAGCTTAGAGATATTTAGTAACAAGCTCCTCTTTTACCTTTGAGGAAACTGGGATCCAGAGAGGTGGAATAACTTGACCAAGTTTCAAAACTAATTATTAGCAGAATAAGGAAAGGACAAAGATTTCCTGATTTCAATTTCAAGGCTACTTAAATTTCATCAAGCTGTTAAACATACAAATCTTTTAAAATATTGAGTCAGATAAAATCCATTCTATTCAATATTCCCTTTATAGGGTTGGATGTTACAGGTGGAACCATTTGATCATGGAAGAAAGAAAATATTTCATAGAGAAGTGTTAGGAAGTTAAAGGGCAAAGAAAGTATAATATGAGTTCATAGCATCCATCATCAGGGCCTGAGTTGTACAGGCAAAGTGATTTCTTTAAAAAAACATACTTGTCTATAGGAGACAGCAGCTCTTCTTACAAACTGTTTCCTCACCCAGGGTCCAGAACAGTCCTGATTCATCTGCATGAGCAGAGATAAGGCAATTTCTTCCTCTAACTCCCTAAATGCCAAGGAATGGAGTGAACAGAGCAACTGGAAGAGGGATCAGTCCTGAAGGGGAGAGGCCCTTGTTTATTTATCCTGAGTCCTGGTTCCTCCTATTTTCGCACTCCAGGCCGTGCAAAGAGGGTATCCTCCTCTCACAGAATAAATGCTCGTTTGTTTTTCCAGTGTCATGTCAATGAAACAGTTTCTCCCTCTAGCCAAGGAGAAAAAGCAAACTCCTTAAGAATTCTTTAACAGAGCTTCATACTGTTATACATGAAGACATTTTGAAAGAAAAGGCAAATTTGAAAGCGCATGCATGTTCCAAGAAAGGTTTTCGAAACTCTGACAAAAAGACCCAAGATAATGCATCTATTATGTGACTGGTATGGAACCAACTTTTTAAATGACTCTATTTGGAAACAAGTGATTCAGAGCTCTTGCTTTGTTTTCTAAGGAAAAAAATCAGGAAGGCACGTAATTGGGAACACATTATCATTTGGAGACAGAACTATTACATTGCTTTTTTCCCCTGTGAATTAAAAACAATATACAGCATAAACAGCATGCCTATTTTATATAATTTGAAAACTGTTCTAAAATCATATACGGCAATATTTTTCCATATAAATGTAGGGGTGTATCTGACTTCCTTTTAAAAAGAGTCAAGATATTTAAAAATTGGCATGTCTCTCCTTTTATTCTTTCTATTTATAAAACAATACATTCACATTGCAGGATATCTGGAAAAGACAGAAAAACTGTAAAGAAAACACAAATCTCAATAATCCCAAACCCAATGATAGCCATTATTTGGTTTCTTTTAGCTTTTTTTTCCCTCTGCATCTTAGCACTGCTGTGATAATGTTATGTATGTGGCACACAATTTTAAACAATTCATTTCACTGTGATTTTTCTTTTTTTTTTATTTCAGCATATTATGGGGGTACAGATGTTTAGGTTACGTATGTTGCCCTTAACCCCCACTCCCCCCCAAGTCCAAGTTTCATGTATGTCCATCCTTCACTGTGATTTTATAATGAGTATTTTCCCAAGTCACACTCATTATATGTTTATATATACTCAAATATTTAATATCCTGCCATGTTTCCTTAGAAAGCTTGGTGTGTTCTGGTGTCCTCATGATACTTAGGTGTTTGTTACAAGGGTGCTTGTTTTAGTGGAAAGAGAAGGGAGTTGGAAGAGCTTTTGCATCAAGGTGCTAGGCTAGTAATTCTTTTTGAATGACTTATCAGTCTTGGAAGATAGATATCATAGATGGTACATATATGATGGGAACTTGGGTACACTATACGAAGGCTCTACTGGTGTGATCCTTAGCTCAAATTGACGAACCAATAATTAGTTGCTTTTTGCTTTGGTGATTTGATGTAAAACTTGTAAAGAAAAGATATAGGAACTGGAGGGAGTAGGAGGCTAGTTCCAAAAGCTTCTATTAATGGTCCTTTGAAGAGTTAGAGATTTCCCTGGTCTGTGAGATGCACACGGTAGTTGAAATTACATATCAAACAGGGACCTGTAGAGAAACTCAAGACTACAAACCCAAGACCAAAGGACAGAGTTTATCACCAACAGATTACATCATCCATTGTTGAGGTGGTTCTGCCAGAGGGAGCTGTGATCAATGGGAAGCAACTATACAGCCCCAAGATCTGGAAGGGATACTGGGGAATGCTTGCTATGAGATGGTGTAGAACTTGGACTATGGTCATTTTCTTCTATGTATACGTCTTAAGAAAATCCATCATAGGTGACTCTATGACTTCTCTCCTCATCCTAACCCCTACTGATTAGATTTGCAATACAAAACCAACTCTTTGACTAGCTAAGGATTTATCACTTGAGTTTTGCTCAAAAAGGAGGAGGAGACGGCCCCATCAAATTCCTGTCCTAGGGAATTAAGAGACACAGAGTCTGAATCATTTAATGATGATTGCTGGGATAAGAAATAACAATGCCACTTTGGGATTTTCAGTCTAAGTACAAGATCAATAGAGCAACAGGAGCTGGTCAGGGGACACAGATGCATGAGCAGATGAAGATGATGCAAAAAGAAGCAGAGATAAGAGACCATGTCCACCCTGAGGAGGACAGCAGCTTTAGTTCTCATTCCCTTGAGGCTTGGCTATGTTTCCCTTTCTGTCCTTGGTTTCATGGGATTCTACTATATCCTTTGGAGAAACTC
>NW_012153063.1:4392615-4425387 GCF_000956105.1 Propithecus coquereli | reverse complement strand
TATTAATTTAATAATTCAAGAATAATTTTTAGGTTAACCATATGGGCTAACGTCTAGAGATATGCTTAGGAGAAAAACATCCATGATACTAGTCCTCCTGGAAAGTGTATCTTCCTAGGAGTGACAGATGACAAACATGCAAAAGAATGAAAGTCAAGATAAGTAGAAAAGCAGATACATGCATGAAGGGTGATGCACTGTAGACAAAATAAAGTGTTCGAAATTTGGGAATGTTGAAGTTACCCTGCTGACTGAGAAATAGATTTCCTCATCTTTCTGAGAAGAACATTATGCCAACTAAAGTGTAATACTTTCCCAAAGGTAACCTAGACTACTCTTTGTGCCTCATACATCTTTGGCACATAAATTATGTGTGTTATGGTGGGGAGTCATTCTTGCCCATGAAATCAAGACCTGGGGCCTGGTCTTGGGCTCACAATATCATTGTCCATAGATAGCTTTAGAAAAAATATTAATTTAGCAAAAAATCAGTTGACTTCTTGCCATTTGCATTGGCTTTACAAAGTTTACCCACACTGTGTCCTGTCTTTCTAGGGGAATGTATCACCATTTATCCCCCTCTCCTTTTTGGTTGAAAGAAAAAAAATTGTTTTATCTACCACTTTTTTCATCAGTAAGCATTAATCGTACATATTTATTCTATTTAGAACATGGCTTTGGACAAAGTACGGACATAGAAGAAGAGTATCAGAATTCTTTGGTAAAGGTAATATATACATATAGGATGATAGTTTATTAAAAAAAAACTTTTGCGTTTGGAAGTGCACTAATATAGACTAACAGAATGTA
Organism: Propithecus coquereli; assembly: GCF_000956105.1. Lineage (NCBI taxonomy): Eukaryota > Metazoa > Chordata > Mammalia > Primates > Indriidae > Propithecus > Propithecus coquereli. Next base: position 4,424,577 of record NW_012153063.1, on the reverse strand, counting down.
CAGTGAGTTCCTGAGCATTAAATTGTAGATTAGCAGATTGATCAGAGTTAGATGGTTACAGAATGTACTGGCTGCCACAAATATATTCTGCCATAAAAACCAATTAAAAAAACCAGGTATGAAATATCAATTGCTCATAAGACTTGATTCTAATCAGAACGTTGCTTTTATTCTTGATTTATTGCCTACTCTGTTTTCATTTTGGATCTGGAAATGTGAGCATTGTTCATTTAGGTGACAGATTCGCAACAGGCAAGTGAAAAACATCATGAGAGATAAAAAGAGCTTGAGCAGGAGGCTAGCATTTTAGAAATAAAATGTTTATCACAGAAGAGTCAATGCACCTTTTCAGCTCACCCCCTGAATGACTAATTTCAGCGTGTTAAGGTTAGAAGACACTTATTCTTGCTTTACTTTCCCTTTCCCTTGCAGAAGTGCAAGTAATAGCAGAGGGTTGGTTAGCCCCTTCTGCTGCATTGGGCCAGTGTCCTGGTTGAGTGAGAGTGGAGGGCACTCATGAAACACTCTAAGGCTGTGGTTCTACGCACTCATTCAGTATGTATTGTTCCTCTGTTATAAGTGAGTACTCTGTTAGGGTATCACACAGGCTACAAAATGTGTAAGACTTCCTTAGTTCTCAAAGAGGTTAAAATTAAGTGGCAGAGCATGATTGCCCCCTACTCTATAGGACAGAATGAAGGTCTTCCCATGGCCCCACAGGGTCTGGTCTCTATCTGCTGTGCAGCCTCCTCACCCTCTACAGTCCTCTGTGCTCTAGCCAGGGTCCTTCTTACTCACCTCTGCTCTCTGGTTGGAAAATTCTGTATCCAATTAACATCTGCGCATTCTTCAGTCAAAGATCACTTGTCACTTTATTGGAAAGATTGTCTTTTATTTCACCCCACAATTTCAAAGCTTCATTCACAAACTTTTGGTACAGTGTGCCGCTCCTTCATTGCACTTATTGCTGTTGCAATTTTACATCGAGTTGAGAGGTTTATTTGGTTAATTCCTGTCTCTCAGACTAGATCATGTGCATCATATGAAGGCAGGGACCATATCTCTTTTTTCCATTATTCTATCCAGCACAAAGTATGGACTAGGTCCATAGATTCTTTAAAAGTTCGTTGAATAGATGTATATATATGTAGGAATGTATGAGTGAATAATTAATTGATTGAATGAAGAATGAGAAAAACACAAATAAAATGCCATTATAATTTAGGCAAAGAAGGAAGGAAGGAAAATAACATTTATCATTCACCTGCAGTATGCCCTGTGTTTAACACTTGAGGGATCGAAAAAGATTTCAGGGAGGAGACAGTATTTGAGTTGGATCTTAAAGAATGTTTGGAGACCAGGCACAGTGGCTCATGCCTGTAATCCTAGCACTTTGGGAGGCGGAAGCAGGAGGAATGCTTGAGGTCAGGAGTTTGAGATCAGCTTGAGCAAGAGCTAGACTCCATCTCTACAAAAGATAGAAAAATTGGCTGGGCATAGTGGCATGGGCCTGCAGTCCCAGCTACTTGGCAGGCTGAGGCAGGAGAATCGCTTGAGTCCAGGAGTTTGAGGTTGTAGTGAGTTATGATGATGTCACTGTACTCTAATTGGGCTGACAGAGTGAGACTCTGTCTCAAAAAAAAAAAATCAAAAAAAATAATATAAAAGGAATGTTTGGGTTTGGCTATGTATAGATTAGGGAGGAAGGTATAGTTCAAGCAAAGGTACAGAAGTAAGATATTTTGGAATGTGTATAAAGAACAATAACCATTAATTTAGACTCATGTATTTTTGCAGCTTTCAGCATATATGGTTTTCTCCTAAAGGTAAGACAGTCTTTATATAAAGAGAGAACTTACACAAATGTAAATAGGCTTTCTTTGAATGCAGTGTCATTTATGTTTGATGTATGAGACATATACATGCATACACACAAACGTATACACATCTTTTCTTTTTATATCATCATTTAGCAGTTTATGCAGTTTATTTGTAACCCACACTGATCAATTCCTCACCTTCATTCCCCTTGGAATTTGTGTAGTTTGAATAACATGAGATGCACTAGAGTCTACTTAATAAAGCCCTAACTTTGATATCCCACATTGCTAAGTTAAAGTCTAGGTGAATATGTTATAGACGTGAACTGCGGACAAGCACATCTTTCTGAATTTCAATTTTTTCACCTATAAAACAGGCAGATAAATATCTCTTGCAAAGGTTTATAAGAGTCAAAAATCACTTTGTCAATGATATGTACCTACCTTATACACGCATATGCTTGGAAAAAAAACTATGAGATTATATTCTAGAAGGTGAACTAGTACACTGATGAGATACACAATTTTTCTTTTTTACGATCTTTTGTATTATCTGAATTTTCTTTAATGAACATAAATTGCTTTCAAAATAAAAAGTTGTAATTGAAATAATCCTTTGTAAGTGCTAGAGCTTTACAAATTGCCACACAATTCAACTGTACATTTTTGCTGTTATTGCTCATATTCTCTAGTTGTTTGATGTGCATATTATTGCCTGGCCCCCACCCTAAGCCCAAATCTGGCTTGCAAGCTCCTCAATAGAAATATTCTCTGCTCCTACTTTGTTTTTTTTTTTTTTAATAGAATATCTGGCCTACTATTGTGCCAACAGCAGGCACATAATGAACGCTTGTTGAAATGAATAGGTGTTATATAAAAATCTCTTTGCAAAAACCATTGGGAAAAGCAGCTGCAGGGGCAGCCCACAACATTCAGGTGGATGTCTTGGCTATCAGGCCTGTTCAGGGGCAGCTGGGCAACTTCTCAGGGTGGTTGTCAGGACAGTGCAGCTGAAGGCTTGGGAAATGTAACAGTTTCTAACTGACTCTGTTATTTGTGAACTGTTGGGTCATTTGTTGCTTGTTTTCTAATACATAATTGTATTAGTTTCCTATTGCTGCTGTAACAAATTACCACAACCCTTGTGGCTTAAAACAACACAAACTTATTATCTTATAGTTCTGGAGGCCAGAAGTCTAAATGCTTGGCAGGGCTGGGATCCTTCAGGAGGCTCTAGGGGAGAATCCATTTCCTTGTCTTTTCTAGCTTCTAGAGGCTGCCCGCATTCCTTGGCTCATGGCCCTGCATAACTCTGACCTCTGCTTCTGTCAGTACATCTCCTTCCTCTGCCCTTGATTTTCCTGACTCCTTTTTGTAAAAAAAGAAAAAATTATAAGGACCCTTGTGATTACATTGAGTACACCAGGATAGTCCAGATAATGTCCCCATTGTAAAAGCCTTGATCACATCTGCAAAGTCTCTTCTGCCATGTGAGGTAACACATTCACAGGTCCCAGGGGTTAGGATGTGAATGTCTTTGTGGGGGAGGCATTATTCTGCCTACCACAATAACTTACTCATCACCACCACCCCTGTGCTTTCACATTTATTTACAGAAATAAGACACAACTGGGAAAGCATTTGTCTTTCTTGCACTCATCTGCTACCTTTTGTTCAGAACCACACAAACCTGTAGCCTGGCTTATACGATTGTAATTGCCTGAAATTTTTTTTTATTTCCAGAGAAAAGACTGTTAGGACATCATTTCCCCTATTATTGGTATATTATCCAGTGATCGTTTACTTACCTCTTTCTGTTTCTTGCCCCGGAGAGCCACGTGGCTGATGCTGCTGCTCTCTCGGAGGGAGTCCACGCTGTCTCCATAGAGCAGCTTGATGGCCCTGACCAGCCGGGCACAGGAACGGCTGTGGTGCAAGTAGCAGTGGGGGTGGCAGTAGTCAATGTGAGTGCAGATGAAACTTTGCTGATTGCACAGCAAGATCATGACCTGGAATACAAACACCCTGAGACTCGACCAGGCAACCAGGGTACAGGCAAACTGAACATTTCTGTGGGGCGGAAAATGGAAAGTGAGAATGTCAACTTCCCTTGATGGGACTTGAAAACACAGGGATGCAATAATTCCCACAGGAGAACAAAGAGTTACAAGCCTTTGTCCACTTGGCCTTTTGTTCTCCCTCGATTCATATTTGATGGAAGGATCTCTTTGAAACAATAAAAAGTTAACAGATCTTCGAAAACTTAAAACAATTATTGTGGAGTGTATGGTTTCCAAACATTTTCAAATGGAGATTCTGAACTTAAAAACATATATATATATATTTTTTTCCAGCTAAATATTCATGTCAACAAATTAAGGAAAGAAAAGCAAATTAAACTCAAAAAAGTAGGAGGAATTAATAAAGACAATAGCAGAAATTAATGGAACAAAAATTGAACATTTCAAAAATGACAAAACCAAAATCTGGTTCTTTGAAAAGATAAATAAAATTGACAAACTCCTAGCAAGACTGATTAAAAAAAAAAAAGAAGAAGACAACCTACCAATATCAGAATTGATAAAGGCACATGAGTGTAAACCCTAAAGAATTTAAAATAATCTTAAGAGAATATTATAAATAATCTTTGTTAATATATGTGAATATTCAGATTAAAGGAAAAAATTCCTAGGAAAAAATACCAATTTACCTAAACTACTCCTGGAAGAAGTAGAAAATCTGAGTGGTCTTGACTGCATTACATAAATTGAATCTATAATTTAAAATCCTCCTACAAAGAAATTTTTAGGTCTAAAAATATTCACCAGTGATTTCTTCCAAATATTTAAAGAAGAAATAACGCTGCTCTTACATAAACACTTCTGGAGTGTTTATGTGCGGAACACTACACAGAAATCTAAAAATTATTATTGAGGGAAATGTAAGAGGCTCTAAATAAATGGAGGGACATAAATGGAGTGATAGATAATTGTAGACATTGGAAGACACAATATCATAAATATTTTAACTTCTCAATTTTAATTCACCTATATATTAAATGCAAGGCTGATTCGAAAGTTTTTCCTAATGGAAACTGACAAGGTGATTCTAATGAAAATGAATCCAGCCAAGAACAGAACAGGCCATCCTGAAGAAGAAGAAAAACAAAGTTGGAGGGCTTAACATTTATATGAGCAAAAGGAACCAGACACAACAGAGTAGATAGAATATAATACCGATTCCATGCATTTCATAAACAGACAAAACTGATGTATGGTGTTAGAGGGTGGAATGGTGGTTATTGTAGGGGAGAGTAGTGACTACAGAGGACCTGTGTATGGTTTCTAAAGTGTTGATAATGTTTTCCCTAATCTGGCAAGGGTTACACAGGTGTGTTTATTTTGTAAAAATTCACTGAGCTGTACTCACAGGTTTGGTATGTTTTTCAATGTATAGGTTAGACTTCACTAAAAAGGTTACTTTAAAAACAGCTGCCTCAGAGATTCTTAAAATCAGGCAATTCTGGTGACTACTTCCATATTGAAGGCGCAGCACTGTATGCTCTGAGGAGCACAATGCACCAGCTAGCCCTTACCTAACCCTGCCAGGAAGTTAGATTAAGGTCAGGGTGAATGGTAAAAGCACGTATCTATGACCAATAATGGCGCTGGAGCACGCTGCCAATTGAATATCTCAGATTATGTATGCTTCCTTACCTTTCTCCTTACTTCTTTCTTCACATCCAGTTCAAATCTTGAACTCCAATGTATGCTCAAAGTTTCCTTGGGATCCCTTCCTGCCTATGCCCTTTGGATAGCCCTTTGAGGTGTGATCTTCATCATCTTAGAATATCCTTGTCCTAATTTACAATTTGATCCAATATATATCCAAGACTGACACCATGATCTTGCTCTCAGCACTCTTGGTAACCTGTATAAAACTGATGGTGATATTCCGACTGTGTCACTCAGGTTATCTTGACCACCAACTCGGCCTGACCCCTCATGGTTTTCCCCGGCTTATGGTGACCCATAACCCAGCCATAACAGAAGGCCTTTGTCATAGTTAAGCTTAAAATGAATACAATCCAGCATAACACGAATCCTAAAGAGTGTTGAGAGATTCAGCTAAAATACAAGCCTCTGCTTTCTCTTGAAGGCAAAATTGGATTGATGGTTTAGTGTAATCTTTTGTCCTCCCTTTGTGGAACTTTCCTAATGCCAAAAGAAATTGATCTCAGGGCTCTTTCTGAGATTCCTACTTACATGAAGCCACGACATGTTTCTGTGGTAATTTTCCTCCGTGCCGGCATTACTCATTCCTTCTGGCTCAATGCTGGGCTCACTTGCACTCCAAGGACTCCCTTCTTCAAAAGAAAAATAACATGCAAGGTTTCAATGTTTGGTCTCCCTTGAGAGCATACTGGTATGGTATAGTTGTCCATGCTTTTGAATCCTAGGGCAGACTACCATGACCCAGTAGATTACAGGGCATAGCACTGACTTTGTTGGTGGAGTATTAATAGGAGCTGTTCCCTTCACCACCAGCTGAACTGGCAATTTCAAAGACATTTATGATCTCTGTTATGGTGGCTTCCATTTTGAGAGATGGGAGCAGAGAAAAAAAAGAAAAACAGAGTCAAGTCCTTGAATTGCTGAAATGAGCCAGTTATTGGTTAAGTGTGCCCAAATCCATTCCAGACTGACCAGACCTCGCAGGTGTACTTAAGTAGGGACCCCAACCCATCTGCAGTGGCCTCTCAGTGCGCTGCTGCCTCCACTGTTGCTGTGACTGCAGCTACTGCTATTGTTCCAGCAACTAGACTTTTCTATCAGAGCTATTTCAAAGATGGGTAGGTGCCTCAGAAAAACTAAGGGAATTTGGAAGCAATTATGTCCAGTTGTGGACAACTGTTGTGTCCAAACTCCTTTCTCTGGGAAAGTATGAAGGAGACATCTCTCAGCAACTCACTACTTACACTATACAACATGGTTTTCCCTTGAATCTAAAAGCTTTTATGGGTCTTTTTAATGACAAAACAATGTCTCTAGGATGGCTATTTTGACTCAGCTGGTCAGGATAATTTGATCAATTCAAATAATTAACTACAATACTTTCCCCCCCAAACTAACTGATGATAATGTTATAGCTTCAGACCTGTAGCAAAAGATGTCACAGGATTTTTTAAATTGTCTCCTTAAAAAATAAGCTGAATCTTAAGTAATGCATAAATTAGCTATTTTCAAAGGCGAGGGTGGGTGGACGTAGAAACATTTCTTATTTTAAACTTTCTTTGATTCAATGTACTCAGCTTCTATTTCAGCAGACTCGATCGATAATTTATCCACATTTGTTACTGATTTTTGAAACTACTTACCTAGAAAGGAGAGCTTTCTATTTTGCTTTTCATATAGAGATTGGATAGCAAAGGGAATGTGCTTCAACTTTTACCTAATAGTTAATGCTAGGCAGCTGGTGAGCTCTACCTGCATGCCTACTTAATCTTTTTCTTGTCCATTAAGATGCTAATCAGGGCCAATATTTTGGACTAACATATTTTGGGATTTGGAGTCTCCTTGGATCCTATAGTGACAATCTACAACTCTAATGCTTTCATTATACATAAAGTTCATTCTTCGGTGCTTAACGCATTTTATAACCATCTCCTAATTTATCTTTAGAGCATTCCCACAGAGTAGGCAAGAAGTAAATTATTCCCATGGGATAGTTAGAGAAAACAAATCCCTGAGAAGTGAAATGAAAATCGCTAATTGTCAGATCAAGACAATCTTTCCTCTCTGACATTTTGGTTGTTTTTACTGTTAAATAGAGACTTTAAAATATAGAGAGCCGACTCCAAGGGAATTTCTACGTTTGACTTAGAAGGTCCTGATCAGAAGATATGGATTTCAAAAAACTATCTCTGTCTTTAAAACGTTTTCTTTCCCGAATGTATATGCTATATCCTTGCTGCTCAAAGCGTGGTCTTTGAATCAGCAGCATCAGCTTCACCCAGGAAGCTTGTTAAAAATGTAGAATATCAGATCCCCACCCCAGATCTGCTGAATCGGAATCTGCATTTTAACAGGACTCCCAGGTGACCCACATGCACAGTACGGCTCAAGCAGCCTTGCTCTACAGGGTGACTGGTGACTCTAGAGGGTAGTATGGTTTTCTGACTGAATGAGTTGTCTAAACTATGGCTCTGCCCTCCATCTATTTATGTGTAAGAAAGTGGATTTCAGGTTGTTTCAGGACTTGAGCCCTGTCTTCCTGCCCCCCACGTCCCTGCACACCCCACTCCTCTATGTTACCTAGGTCAGTGACAGTGTCCCTGCTCTGGGACAGCTGCAGCTCCTCAGCCTCAGACTCTGAGTCCTGCCGTGATAACTTGCTGCTCTTTAAGCTGCCGACCCGGCGGATGCTGGACAAGGAACCCCCCTTCTTCACCTGGAAACTGCGGGTTCCTTTAATCTGGAGCAGGCGAGAACCTCCTATCCTGATCTTCCTGCTGGGAACTGTATTAAAAGAATAAAATAGGGCTTTTTCCCCTTTAGTTTTCCCCAGCCAGTGTTATATTCAAGCTCTCCCCAACTTGTCCCTGATCAGCCTCCTCTCTGTTGGCCTGAATAAGCAGCACTTCTGGGTAAGAGGCTCCTCCCGAGCCCTCAGTCTTGCAGGCAGGAGGGTAGGGCCCCCAGGAAGGGCTGGTGCAGCTTCTTTCTTAGACACAAAGCTCACTGGGACTGGGAACAACCTGCTCTCTTTCTGGCCCAGGGTTCACAAGCATGAGGTGCCCTTGCAGCAGCAGCAACTAGGACTGTTAGTACATTTATATCATACGATTACTCGATTCAACAGAACCACAAACCATCTGTTTTTGTTTTTCTCTTGAAATGGGACTTACAGAATTCTGAGAGCTGTCATGTAAACCCCTTCATTTTGGAATACCTTATTAAAAAATAAAAACAAGAGGTGCTTCTCTCTCCAACAGTCAGCAGTGGGTTCCGCTCTGCTCCTCAGCAAAGGCACTAAAGGATCTGTTTTCATTGGGGTGCCTGGGTGAGCATGAGTGTGAAATGGTTCCATTTTCAATGCACCTAGTGATTTCATAGCATCCTTCTCTCAGTCAAAAGGCTGGGTGAGAGGTGAGTCGAAATGTTGCAACACCCTGAGCCAACCTTACAGTCTATGTGTACCAAGAAGAACATGCATTATTCATCTTTTGTGTTCTGGAAGAAACAGTGATCAGTAAGGAAAATAAAAGGGTAAAATAAACACGCTTAAACTTGAGACCTATTTTGTTTAAAAAATCGAAAGCATTCTTATTTCATATACATACCTCCTTCCTTTTCTTTTGAAGATTCGGTATTGTCACACATTGATTTTATAAGGATGGGATAAATAAAATTTTCAGGGCTGAAAGTCCATTATCAGGAAGGGGCCAGTTTTGTAAGCTTACCTTCTTAAGGGGTGAACACAATTTCTTACTAATTATTTAAGGCATAGTTATTATTTTTAAAAGTCCCAGTCAGAAAGTTTGCATTTGTTTCTGGTTTCCCACCCACAGGAGAATTAATTATGTGACTGTGATAAAACTTGTATAACTCTTTAAAATGTTAGTTAAATGTATACTTTTAATGCCATATACAGGAGCCCAGCAGAATTTCTGGTGAACAACGTGAATGTTTAATCTCTGATTTACTCTTGTGATTGAGAAAGACTAAAATTATCACCAGTCAGCTAATAAAGGCCTCATGGAGCTCCCTGAGCACATTAAATCGAATTTCACATCTGGATGGAATTTCTTGCAACACAGTTAGATAAATTCCACAAAGACTATGAACTATAGTGCTGTATTTTAATTATAGCACAATACCCATTGTATTTTTCAATATTATTCTTAGGCTTAGTTGGGACTTTATCATATATCTGAAATAGGTCTGAAACAAAATATAATTATCATTTTTAATGACTACTAGTGCAATTTCATGTCTAAGTATTAATAGATTGGGAAGTAGAGAAAAAGATTAGAGAGACAATTCTTGCATTTTTACACAGGCACACATTAACACTTTTTGCCTGATTTTATGACGCCTTTCAGCTTACAAATGCATCAAAATGATCTCAAATTAATGTGATCTGAAAGAAATTTAATTTTGAGAACCTGTTCTACCACCAAAGATGATTAGAGACATCCTGTAGCACTGAAAAATGAGGGTTCAGAATTACGGTATTGGTTATTTACAAGGGGCACAGCAGTTAGGATTCAGATTTGGTATTGTACATGAAAAACATCGGTTGAGATTGTACAGCACTGAATTTTAGCTTTTATTGCCATGACAACAAGAACTAGTATGCAAGTGAAACAAATTCATCTAAATTGGATAAAACATCTTTCCCCGCTTTTCTTTCACCCCGCACTGTACCCATTAGCAAGTCCTGCTGGCTCTACACTCCAATATACCAACAGGACTTTAAAAGCCCCATCCCTTCTTCCTCAGAATAATGTAGCTACCTAACTGCTCTGCCTCTCTCTGACTCCCATAGCTCAAGTCATCTTTTAAATGCATAAAAACACACATTATATCACTTTTCTGGTCAAACCTTCTAACAGCTCTCTGACACACTTAAAATAGAATTTAATTTCTAAGCGTACCTACCAGACCCTGTTTGCACCTTGCATAACATTCTGACCCATTTCCTACCATGCTTCCCCCAACTCATTCCATTGCAGCCATGTTGGTCTTTTTGCCCTTCTTCAAATGCTCCAAGTTCATTCTTGCATCAGAGCCTTGTTCTCACTGCGCTCTGTTTGGAAGATTCCTTCCCCAGCCCTTTGCATGACTGGCTCCTCCATGTCACCCAGTTCTCACTCGATGTCAACTGTGGGGGCCTTCCCTGACTCATTCCCTCCCAGTCCAGGTCACAGCTTTGACCCTGATTTGTTTTTCTTTATATCAGTTATCTCCACCTAAGAGTCTGGCATTTTATATTACTCATTAGTATGTGAATAACTATTAGTTATTAACCATTGGTTAATATAAGTTAAAATATATGTGAGAAAATTTTCCTGTTCACTGCTGTATTCTAGGAACCTGTGATAGTTCCTGGCACACAGTAGGTACTCAGTACATGGTTGTTGAATGATTAGACTAGTAGGTGTATTTTGGAATACTAGTTTTAGTTTGTATTTGGGCATATTGGTAAAATGATTTGACAGACCCTGCTTGGGGATTTTAGGCATACATTTTTAGTTTTAAGGATTATTTTACTTTAGTTTTCCCTGGTAGAATCTGAATTGTCCTCCAGTTGTTTATTTCTAAAACTTACATTTTTAGGTGTTATAAAAACAAATAATATAAAATTTTAATAATCTTAGTTAGCAGGGTCCACATCATCCCCATTTTCACATTGGCTTTAGTCACTGATATCAGTTTGTCAAGTAGATTAGGAACATTTAGGAATCTTCGGGAAGATTTTTGCCAATTGATTAAGAATATTTTAGGGATATGTTTTCATTTTTATTTACAGTTTCAGTTTTCTTTTCTTCATTTATTAAACAACTTTCATATATTAACTTAGCCATTTAATGAGGAGAAAAAATACTAAGCATTTGAGTGTTTGAATATTAAAGTCTATTTATGTAAACAATCATGAAATTAAGGTGTTTTTAAAAATTAATATTTTATTTTTTAAATGGGTATAGAATTTACTCTGCTCTACTTTAGCCATGTCAGTATTAGCAATTTTTATTTGACTACTTTAAACGATAATTAGCAAAATAACTTTGAATGGAGGAAAAAGACTGCCATCTAAATTAAAATCCCTTTGGGATTTGTTTAAAACATAGAATTTTCTCATCATATGCAGGTATCCTTGTCTGTAGTCATACTCGAAAAAATATTGATTTGATACACCTTCATACTCAGAAATTGCTTAGGACTTGGCTTATCCTTCCCATAACATTATTAGCTATTAACTATTAAAATGTTGTGATATTCTGATCTTGAAATATTCAAATTTTCCCAATGTATATCCATTCCTTACAAGATTTTAAGTATTTCGTGTTTTCTATATTCCTATATAGAAATAGTCCTCTATACAGGGCTATTCCTTCTAAGAATCATTCATTCATTAAGTTACCCAATATTTATTGAATCATTGTGTTTATATGACACTAGAAAATACTTCAATGCATAAAATCATCTTTGACTCTTTTAAAAAATGTGCTAATGTTCTTTTAATTGACATTCATTAGAAAAGCATTGAAAGACAATGGAATTTTAGAAATAGCAAATCAGATAGTGAAGCTGACAGTTTAAAGAAGACTAGAAAGCAGCTTAAAACTTTGCAATCTTTAGTTCACAGTTAGGATTTTCTATGTGGGTTCTAATCTATATGTCATGATATAAAAAATAACAATACAATAGTTATTTGTTATGTACCTACTATTCACCAGGTCGTAAGTTTATGCTTTCCTTGCATCGTCTTATTTAAAGTTTTCAGCGTTGCAATGCAATAGGTGTTATTAACCCAACTTTACAGAAAAGAAAACTATGGTTAGAAGGTCAGTAACTTGGACAAAGCCACACAGTGAGTTACTATATTGCATCCATTTTAAGATGCATAACTTTTTCAAATTTTAACATATCTGAAATAAATTGAGATTTATCATTCAGTCAATGATATCTTAGGATCATTACTGCCAGCAGCAGTTATGATACCTTTGTTATTGCTTGTGTCCATGTGAACATCTAAAGCACCAGAAGCAAGATACACAGAAGGGGAGCCAGTGTCTTTTACCCCAAGGAGCCAACTGGTAGTGAGAAGTGGGAGAGTGGGTGAGATGATAAGTCAGATGTGTTTCCTGAAGAGGGACTGAAGGTAGGCTAACTTTATACAATTTGCGAGTTGGCTTAATTAGCGCAAATAACTTTACTCCTTTTATGAATCTATTTAAGAACTGATCTATCATTAACATTTTGATGGCATAAAGGACACTATCATAAAGAAAAACCTGGAAATTGAGAACTCTTCATTGAAAAATGATTAAGAAATTTGAACTCTGAATTGAAGATGGTTTAGAAAAATTTTAACCAGTTTATTTTATTTATATATTTTTTTGATTGCACAAGAAGGCTATATAATAATAAGAAGACTAAAGATCTATTTAATTAAATCTGAAAGTCCTCTTTCAATAAGAATAAAATACAAGCTAAGTAATAAGAAATTATTGTCTAAGAGTCAAATTGGGAGTGTTTTTCCTTTCTTATAATGATGGTTCATCTTACAGTTGATAGCATCGTAGACTCAGCGGGATCTGGAGAGTTGCTGAGCTGGAATTAGAAGCCCGGCCTCTCTGACTGCAGAGTAGAACCTCTAACTAGTATGGTTTCCTATGTCACTGAGCCTACACCAGCAGTATTACCTGGAGCCAGATTTTTGGGCACAAGATTTTGTAGTTAAGATCCCAGACCAAATATCTTATGAGAAACACTGAAACATGAATTAATCCTTGTTTTTCCATACCTTTCTTCTCCTCAACACCTGCATCTGATTTGAGGGTGTGGCTGCTGCTGTGGAGAGAGTCTTTTGAGTCTTCGTTTTCATCTAAAACCCCAGCAAAGCTGATCTTCCTCTCGTATCTGTGGCGGTCCAACTCAGGATCCAGACGAAGCCTGCAGCTCTCCAAGTCCTGAAATGTCAGCGAGGAGCACGTGAGTGCCGGCATCTCCCCAGCCCCGCACTGGGCTTGTGGCAAGTCTCCCTCCACTTTGAGTTACATACAACTGCACGGAAACAGCCAAATTCCTTTATCTAACGCCAATTTTAGATTGTGGCCATTGAAACCTAATCTTGAATTAAAAAATAAATAAAATCTTCCCTAACTCATAGTTTTTTCCCTTATCCTGAGATACTTTACCTTCCAATAGCATAGACCTTGTTCCAAATCTGAAACCAGCTTCTTCACCTTCTAACTCTTTGTCCACAGCTTTGGCTGCATCTTTGGCCTTTATCAGTTTATGAAATAATCATGCATTAAGTATGAATGTGATAGGTACTGTGTGATAAATAAAAAATGATTCTTTTCCTAAAGAAACTCGGAATCCCAAAATAGAAAATGACAAGGGAAACAGGTGATAAATTCCAAGACTGAAAGCTTAGAAATCAGACTAAGCTTAGGAGCTTAGAAATCAGACTTAAAACTGTGGTTGGCAAAATAATGGCCCCACCCCAAAGGTGTCCATTCCCGGGACCTGTAAAGATGTTAGTTTACATGACAACATGGACTTTGTAGATGGGATTAAGCTTAAGGACCTTAAGATGGGGATATTATTCTGTATTAGCTAAAATAGGCCCAATCTAATTTCAGGAATCCTTAAAAGTGGAGAACCTTTGTAGCCTGTGGTCAGAGGAAGATGTGACTGTGGAAGAAGGATGAGAGAGATATGTAACTGGCTTTGAAGACAGAGGAAGGGGCCACAGTCCAAGAAATGTAAGTGGCCTATAGAAGAGGAATAAAGGGCAAGCAAACAGATGCTTCCCTAGAGCCCATAAAGAAATGTAACCTGGTCAACTCCTTGGTTTCAGCCCAGTGAGACTTGTCTTGAACTTCTGACATCCAGAACTACATGATAACATGCTTGTGCTGTTGTAAATAACTAAATCTGTGGTAGTTTGTTACAGCAGAGATAGAAAATGAATACAGAGGTGATGTTGGAGTTAAGTCTTGAGGATTAAGTAAAGTTCGCTTGGTAAATAAGTGGAGAAAGGCAATTCGGGCTTAAGAAATCTCATGTGTGAGGGCCAGAGGCTCCAAACAGAATCATGCATTGGGAGAGATTCTTACTTTCTTCTAGGAGGACCTACATATAAGAGGGGTTCCATCACTCTCTGCTGATGAACAGAATGATCCCGTCCATACAGTAATGTAAGCCTTGAGTGTATAATTATCATTTTGTCTTTTTAATTTTTTTTTCAAATTTCAGAATATTATGGGGGTACAAACATTTTGGTTACATATATTGCCTTTGCACCACCCAAGCCAGAATAATGGCCAACATACACATAAAAAATTGCTCAACATTTCTAAACATCAGAGAAATGCAAATCAAAACCACAATTACTTAACTCCAGCGAGAATGGCTTTTATCAAAAAGTCCTAATATGACAAATGTTGAT
This sequence comes from Propithecus coquereli, assembly GCF_000956105.1. Lineage (NCBI taxonomy): Eukaryota > Metazoa > Chordata > Mammalia > Primates > Indriidae > Propithecus > Propithecus coquereli. The sequence goes on along the minus strand of NW_012153063.1, from coordinate 4,409,572 downwards.
GTGGATGCAGAGAGACAGGAATACTCATACACTGCTGGGACTGCAAATTAGTACAACCTCTGTGGAAAGTAATATGGAGATACCTCAAAGAACTAAAAGTAGAACTACCATTTGATCTAGCAATTCCACTACTGGGCATCCACCCAAAGCGTATATAATTATTTAGTAGAAGTTTAGCCTTTGAGGTCCTGAATTGAAAATTTGACTTGTTCTGTGAATAGGGACTTGCTCATCCTAAAGATCATATTTAATTATTAATCTATGAAGCACTTTCGGAGGACATGAAAAATTGTATAAAATGCTAACTTTATTTTTATACAGTATTTTTCTAATCCTGACATCAGATTCAAATAGATACACAAAACAAAAATATTTTTAAAAACCTAGTTTGCACCAAGATTAAGATCTTATGCTTTTGGTTGTCATCAATAAAATGAAATTTTAGACTCCACATGTTTATTCTTTTTCTTTTGGATTAAGAACAGAAGTTACACTTTGATACTCAGAAAATTAAATCACTTCTAGAAAAATACAGGAACTACATAGAATCTATTTTAACATTGTCAAAAATATTCTAGGAATGTATTCCTAGAATTATAATTGCTTCCCCGAAATTAACCCCTTTCAGGAAAAGAAAATCTAATCTACTTCCCATTGTGGTAGCCAAACTTAATTAGGGAAATTTCTTAGTTGGGGACACAAAATAATAATATAATAATTCTGATTCTCAAAAGCAGTTATCCCTTCCAATTTCTTCTTTTATCTGCTTGTTAAAATCCCACCTAATCTTTCAAAACTACATTCAAATATGACTTCTTCCAAGAAGGTTCTTTGGCTCTTTCCTGTCCCTTCTTTGGCCAACCATAGCCTTCTGCTACTTTCTCAGGGCCACTCATATTTTGCTTCAGTAAATAGTTTTTTATATGTGTTAGTTCTCCTGTTACAAATATATTCATCTCTGTATCACTCCCACCCCCACCCCTGCAACCATCACACAACCTTGCTTATACTCTACTCTCAATAAATATTCATCAGTTTAATCTTGGTATATATAAACTATGTTTTGCATATGATTTTATAACTGAATCTAGCTTCTGTGTTTTGCTTCTGATTTTATAACTGAAATCTAGCAGTATATTTTTTATAACCTGATTTTTAAAAATCTCATTGGTACAGTTGGTACAGCTTGTAGTGTAATATTTCATAAAAACATCCAATATTATGCTGTTTTCTCTAATGAATGGATGCAGACACACACAGACTTCTTTACTGCCTTCTTCTTTATTATTATGAACTCATCTCTGCATTTGATGGGAATTACTGTTTTTATTCCATGGTCATTGTTTGTTGGTCTAACTAATTCAGTTGGGAAACATTTTAATAGACCAGCAGTTTTATAAACAAAATTATATTTTAAAAAATTCCTTTATTGTTCTCAAGTTTGGAAGATAATATTTAGAGAACATTTGGTTATTATGCTGTTTTAGACTATGAATCTTACAAAAATGCTGCTTTTCCCTTTTTTTAGACATAATTTATATGTATGGTTTACAAAAAGAATGAATAAAAATGCTACCAGAAGTTGTTTCTTTGGGGAAAATAAAGCACATTAATTAAGTTACATCTAGAGTTCTATCTGGGAAAAATTGTTTAGTTGGTAAAAACATATTTTTAAAAACATTTTAATAGTTTTGACATAATTTTTCCTTTTCATTTATCTCCATTCTCCACCAACTCAGTGGCTTCCTGAGTTTTCCTGACTCTAGCCATGAAATAACTGTGGTTACACAAATTAACTGTTGTTTTAATTATTGTACTTTAAGTTCTTTTGCTATCTCTTCCATATTTTGAATACAACTAGGACTTTTTTAAACTTCCATTTTGGAAATGGCCTTATGACATTTCTATCAGAAAGAATTTTTCTTGGTAGAAGTTTGTGTTCCTGATCCTTTCTCATCTCAAAGCATCAGATATCAGATCATTTATAGCTTCTAATATGATTAGTATACTATCTTATATTATTTTGTAAATAGTTACTGAGGTAGCTATTTATTTTCATAGCACTAAAACTGTTACTGAACTAATAAAGCACTCCACAGGTCTGTAAGTATCCTTGCAGCAAGTGTTTTATTAAAACTTCAGACTATTTCATTTTGGCTAACTTTATGCTTTGTTGATTCACTATATAGTACAATTTCTAAAAAAAAAAACTAGCCTTATAAAAGAGGAGATCCTGCCACATGCGACAACATGGATGAACCTTGAGGACATTTTGTTAAGTGAAATAAGCCAGTCACAAGAAAGACAAATACTACTTATATGAAATATCTAAAATAGCCAAATTCATAGAATCAAAGAGTGGAATGGTGGTTGCCAGGGGCTGAGGGGAGGGGCAGTGAGGAGTTACTAACCAACAGGCATAAAATTTCAGTCAAGCATGAGGAAAGCGCTGTAGAGATTTGCTATATAGCAATATACCTATAGTCAATGATAATGTATTATACACTTAAACACTTGTTAAGAGTATAGATCTCATGTTATGTGCTCTGACCATAATTTAAAAACAGAAAACAATTTCAAGCATTTCTGTGTTGGCAAAACAGTTCAGTAAGTTAGAATGTGGCGTGATTTTTCTTTACTATCAACTGTAGTTAGATAGCTTAAACATGAGAAAAAGCTTCTTTCCTCCTTTAGGTGATAAAGGCTGCATCCCAACACAATACATAAACCTACACTTACCAACGAAAATCTTAATGTAAGGAACAAAAAATTTCTGAGACCTAGCTAAAAGTGTTGTAGAAGTAAAAATTTTCCTCTTGTTGACTGAGTCACTGTGGGTCCTGTTTTTGCTTTGTTTCTTGGCATTTTCTACGAGTCTGCCAGTGGGTTATACAGTAACTTTTAAAAGATTTGATTGATTTTTAAAGAAATAAAATTTGTTACAATAAGGGACATTAAACTACAGCTTTATAGAATCGAAAGAGAGAACAAAAATAACCGAGTCAGTCTTTAAGATTCTTATATTTTTGTCACAATCAATCAAAATGGTAACCAATTAAAATCTGAAAAGTTAATAGCAGATATACTCTGTGCTTTCATGAAGATGTCAATGTAATGAGAATGTTGATCGGGATAACACTGGTAGAGTCCTACAGACCAGATGTTGCACTATACTGGACTGTAAACTAAACACATGTGCTGAGTGGTAGCCTTGATTTGATTTTACAGAGTAGTCTCAATATAACAGTGAAAGCGGTAATTTAGAAAATTAAAGGCCCAGGTTAATATGAAATTACATAATGGCAGGAGAAAGAACTTCCTTCCAATATCCTAATGGTACAGTTTCACAGTCCAAATATAGGTAAGTTTCTCTTAAAAACATATGTTCTACTCATAAATATCTCTAACTTTAAAATATCCATTTTATGTTCTGGGGTGTGAGGAAAAGGGCTTCCTAGAACATTGGAAACTCAGACACAGAGGTGCTGCTCAGCGACACCAGAGCGCTGACTCTTTCACCCCTCCCCTGCTCCTGCCCAGCATGGCCTTGCTTGGGGCATGGCCTCCGCATGCCTGCCAAGTTCGGTTTAAAAAGCAAGAGAGGTGGTGGATTCTAAAATTCACTTAAATGGAAGCACATAAATTGTTAGGGTAACAATTTTTCTGGGAGAGTGGTATTAGCCTTATGTAAAAGGAAAAAAAAAAAAAAGAATTTCTCTGGTTCCTCAGCTCTGGCTGCATGATGCCTGTCATGAAAGAAACACTGGAAACTCAGCATTCATTAGGGAGCTGAGGGCCAAGGAAAATCAGCCCCCAGGTGTGCAGGGGCACCACACCCTCTGGGGCAACTCCTGGCTCTAATACAATATTTGTGTCCTTGGTTAAATAAATCAGGCCCTGAGGGTACATGGTTCATGAGTGTGGTTCATGAGTGTGTACGTATATGTATATGTGAGTGGGGGGGGTGTCTTTTTTCTGTCTATACACAATTTATAAGAAATACTACAGAAATAATATATGTTTGAGGATATTTAGACACTAAACACTGAAGTCTTTCACCCATAATTTAAATGAGAGTACTCATTGGAAGCGGAAACATATTTCTATATAAATTTATGAGCAGTCAGTATCAAAAAAAAATCTGTTGATGAGTTCTGGAAAACATTAGCCATAAAACTCCTCGTACTTTGCACAGTAAAGGGACCTAAAGACTCTCAGATATTCCCAGCATAACTGACAGTGATCAATCGAACATTGTACTCAGTAGTGTTATCTTTAGTGATTTCTAGGTCAACTTTAGAGTTATTATTTTTAATAAAGAAAAGAGTATTTCTTTTTATGTATGAAAATCCCTTGGTTGAATTTTTAAATTATGTGATACAGTGGCCACTGGGCATTTTAAAAAACTGAATACTAGAAACTTAGTCACATGTCTGGCCTCTCCAAGTAGCCTGGTTGTTAACATGCGAGCTTTCACTTACCACCAGAGGCTCAGTGCGAGGTCTGGGCAGGCAAGAAAAGGTCTCCCGCAGGAAGGTGGTAATCTCCAGGAGAAGCTGGCAAGCTGCCATCTTCAAGGCAAAGGGGCAACCACATTTAGAGGGGTTCACAGTACCTATGGAACAAAAGAGTTCTTTCATAAGAAGACCAACCAGTAAAACATACAGAGAGGCACAGTTTGATGGACATAGCCACACATATATAAAATCAAATTGCATATGAGAATGTTACCTATATGTGTCCAAAATCAAATTACATGTGAAGATTTTACCTACATTAAATTTAATTGACATATTCTCTCTAGCATAATTTATACATTGCCATACACTTCTCTCTTCCTCCATTTTGTCATTCTATAAAGAATGCTTCAGTATTAAAGTATCAGACAAGCAGAACTAAATTATTTTCCTTAAAACATCATAGAGTAATAAAATGCAGCTCCAACTAAACTAGAAAGGCTTTTAATGAAAACAGAAATGGAAAGCAGTCTTGCAAGATTTCCACACTGTTATTCAGTCAGATTTAGACTATGTACATGGCAAGAAACTGGATTTGGAGTTACAAAAATCATATCAGCTCATTTTATGAGGGATGTTTGTCTTGATGTTCTGAGGGTAGTGAAGTTTCAGCTCTAGTCTAGAGTATTTGTACAACACAGATAAGATATACTTACCTGATCACACAGTTTACACAAGCTAGCCTGTTATATTAAGGCACAGCTACACTGGAAGTGTGCAAATATTTGTTTTGGTCTGAAGAATACTCATCTTTGAATTAGTAAAACATTGTCTTCACCATAGGCCAACCAGTAGATTTTGCTCTAAAGACAGATAATGGCCAAGATGACACCATAGTGACTTTTAAATTTCTTAGGATTAATTCTCGGATATGTGTCATCACAAATAACACAGAAATGTACTGATTACTTAACAGTGTTCAGATCAAAGCCATGTAGAGTTTGTCTCTCATAAAAGAAAGGAAATAGTTACCTATTTTGAATGAATCAAGTCATCAAGCAATCACAGTATCATTGCATGTCAACATTCCTAAAAATATCTCTAAAATGTTTCCTGAATGCCAGGCTTTCTTAATTGAATAGAACACATACTTCATGATTTCAGTTGACAATAGGTAGAAATTATGGTCTTTCTGAAGATAGCTAAGCTATTGTTTCCTCATGAAAACCATTATTTTCTCTCCAGAGTTAATATGTGGCTGAAGATTGCCTCTCATTAAGAATGGAAAAGACAAACTTCTGTAGAATTTCCAGACTTAAAGTTGCTTGCACCATAATTAGCTTTTAAATGCAAGATGAGCTATGTATTGACTTAGCAGTGGAGCTAAATCAGACATATCAATCTTATATTTAATGAAGGCTATATGACTAAAAATTGCCTGGATGTGCAAAACTTTAAAAAACAACAATAATGAACACTAAACATTCAGTGTCAACCTCTGGGTCTGTCCTTTTATTCTTGAGGTTATCATCCAGAGTTCCTATCAGTCCTGTAGACAATGAACTTGGTCTTTGTCCAGGCTATCTCATGGCTATCATAAGAAATATCCTGTTAGAATGCTCAAGGTTTTAGTTCTATGTGGTTTGAACATAAAAGCTAATATACCAGGCATAGCATATTGGTAAATGATACTTAGGTGGTCTAATGGAGATTCAAGTTTGTTTTGGCCTAGGAGGATGCATCCATTTAATGTTGGTTTAGCACCTCCATGTTCTTAGGGTCCTGGAAGATACAGGGTGGTTTGTGGATGCCTTCTGGCTAGATGGGTCTTATGGCAGGCCTTCACTAGCTTCTGTGATGGCTGGATAATCCTCAAGTCTTCCTCTGGAACAGACTCAATTCCATGAGGCATTCTGAGACTGTCTAGACTATCTTTGGGGCCAACTTTCATCACTATGCTGGACTAATGTGAGAATTTGGTGTTTTGTCAACAGTTAAGTCAAGAAGATTTTCTCTGATTAGACAAGATCTCAGAAGGGACAAAATGATTAAAAAATGCAAAAAAAAAAAACCTTGGTATGAAAGTGGAAAAGAAGACCTTAAGGGTTTTCTTTGATTATTATTTAGTTTTGTTCAATATTACACTCTATCCATCCTTTTGCAATTCAAGGATGCAGTAGGTTTGGCACCACCTAATGAAGGACAACACTTCGAATATCACCAGGGAGCTGGGATGTCAAACCGCAAGGGAAGGTCAAGAGGAAGAGATTTCACTATCCTCACCATATAAAGATACTAATTTCATAACCATAACTGGAATTTTATCCTCCATAAAAGGCGGTGGTACACATACACATAAGCTTGTGTGGTGTAGAACACACGTATGCACAAAATGGTGTTGGAGAAGGATATGACAGGAATCTGCCTCTACTCTTCTATGAGGAATCTCAATTCTAAATCTTATAAATAAATACAGTGCAGCAGACATTCACAGTTCTGCAGCCTCTGAGTATTTTAATATTTACATTTCATGTTAAATGCTATAATGTACTTTTTAAAATATTTCAATATTTTAGTCATTTGGAAAGCATTTCTTGTTCAATTGTATTGGGTCTGACTTTATTTCCTAGAGCAATAATAAACCACAAAGCCTGAAAAAAATCTCTTCTGGGACAGTAATTTCCCACAACTGTATTCTCTCAGAGAGGCCTACTACTAATCTTTGTATAATGGCAAGGGTTAGAGACTAAAAAGTAGTGGGTGTTCCACACTGCCTGCAGCTCCTTGACCCTGCCCATCTTCTTCTCTTTCTGTTTCTTGCCTTCTTGTGTGGCTTTATGCACATGCTTTACATCCATGCATGGGGGAAGGGGGAGAAGGTGCAGTGGAGAGACATGGGAAGGTGGTGGTAAGAATGTGAAAGAGGAAAGAGAAATATTAAGTGCTCCTAAAGCAGAGGTTCTTACAAGCAGGGGTTCTTGTAGTAAAGGGAGTCTCCTTACTGTCATCTAAAAAGTCTTCCTCCTCATCCTCCTTTCTCAGTCTCCTCTTGGTCTCCTCATCGTAAATGAGACCCAGCAGGTTGGCTGGGCTCTCACTCTCCCCATGGCACAGTTCATTCAATCGGATGCCAATTGCCTACCACAAGGAGAAAAAAGAATGAAACAGCACAAAGTATACCAGACTCTAAAATGGTCTTTCACATTACAGAGGACATAATCAACCAATTATTTCCACATAAGTGTCTCTGGATGCCATAGTGTTGTTTCCACCATATCTGCCAATATGAAAACCCAGAGATAAAAGAAATTTGCCAGTATCTCCACAGTCATTTAGTCTAAAGACTTGTAGAAACTGGAATGACACCTTTGTATACTTGTACAAATGTTTTTTCCAAAAATATTTCCATTTACTCAAAGGTTATTTATTTTATAGATCTGATACAAAGAAGTATGCAGTTGTTTTTAACGAAGGATTTTGTTGCAGTAAAAAATAAGGAGGCACAGTTCCTCCGAGTGCTTCTGATTATGCTATTTTACGGGAATGCCACCGTCATGCTAATGAGTTTGGAAGTTGGCAAGAATTCTGTTGCTGTGATTTTATTTCTATCTGCCATAATGTATGTACTTATTGGCTTCTTTTATAGACTTCGTTCCTCCTTCCATTATTCTCTATGAGTTAGTAAGAAATACTTTTCTTTTGGTAGAGCACCCAACAATGACATTAGAAATATGACTTTTAATAACTCAGCACATGGACAATATTGGCTTTTACATGGTATTCTTAGAACCAACATCCTTGTTTTTCTGAATCATCATTCACTACTTTCTGATTTTCCAAAAGGAATTTTCCACAAGAAGAGACACAAAACATTACCTCTATCTAATTCCTCTTACATGCCAACCATCTACTATATGCAACAATGAAAGAGACACAAATTTAGGGAGGAGAATCATGGAAAAAGTTAAACTCATCACTGAACTTAGGGTTTGACAGTTTGGTTACTCTGTGCTTTAGTAAGAACAAAATTCCAGCTAGCCTTTTTCTTTCTTCCTGGATCATACTTTGCAAATATTTGGAAAAATTACTAAATTCTGGGCATGTAAGAAAATATATTCACACTGGAAACCAACATACAAAGATATGATCAGAACTCTTTAAATAAAAAGACATTTTTGAATGTCTTAGATATCTGGAAACAAAGAGGTCTCATTAAAACCTGGAATTAAGAGAGGAGCTAAAATCCAGGAAGCAAAAATCATGCTGATGAGAAAGCAGTGTGGAAAGATAACGCCGGATCTGAAAATTTTAGCTGCTAACTTGAGAAGTTTTAAGCAAACGAAACAAAACATAAAAACAAAACCACCACCACAACACAAAGCTGATCCTGATGCTACTATTTTGGAGACTTCTCCAAAGGAGGAGACATACAATTTTGATCCTGGAATGGAGATCACAAACCAGATAGTGAACTTAAAGAAAAAAAAGTTTCTACATTGATCCTTCCAGGATGTTGTAACTAAGCAATTTAAGTTAAACCCACAGTTTATAAAGTTTGAAGAGTTGCTCAAAAATGATTTTGTCTAGTCTAATAATAAACGTCTAAGTAGTAATTTAGATCTCTATGTCTCATCCAAGGCTAGAAAAATGCCTTAGGGCTATGCTAATTCTTTTCCCTCATTCATCAAATATTTACTAAGTGAGGTAATTTGTTAGGTATTAAATAAAACACATAGTTGAATAAGTTGTTACAGTAGTGCACTAGTACCTTTTTTCAACGTGCCCTGGTAGATTGTAAACCCATGTACAAAAAGATCAGTGTCTGGCAAATAGGAAGGTTAGGGAGGTTGGGAGACTTGCTCAAGGTTGCTCAGCAGATGGTGAACTGTGTTCAAACACAGTGTCTGACTACCTATGCCTGTGTTCTTTCCTTTGAAGAGCTTACGGTCTATTGAGGAGGTAATAACAGACCAAAACAACTTGTTCAGTGGCAAAAGAGACTGAAAGCAGCTTATTCGTTCAGAAGATAGAGAGATTAAATTCAGTTCAGAGAATCAAAATGTCTCAAAGTCTGCACACTTTGAGGAATTAATGTTTTGGCTGATGGAGAATGAGGAGAGTAGATACTGAGATGGAGGGTCCCAAAAGATCCATGTTCATGGAAATGCACCAGATGTTCAGAGGCTGACAAGGAGGCCACTTGGTTGGAACACAATTTTGTGACAGAAAATGACGTGCAGGAAATCTAGAAAGGTAGGTTGGGAGGACCTTCCAGTTCCTGAGGTTGAACTTCACTTTGCTTTCTTAAGAAGGAGGAAAAGTAGTTTTTGAGTGGGGGGAGTAACCTGATAACTCATTCGAGGGACATCATGCTAGCTGCCCAGGAATGCAGAGAAAAGCATGTACTCTGCTTTCAAAAATTAATGTCATAACCTATTATTATTGAACACATATTAGGCGCAAAGGATTTAGATAAATATTCTTTAGGTACATTAGCTCATTTGACTTCATCATCCATAACTTTGGAATGGTTTGAGCAAAGGTCATAGAGAGGGTAGTGACTCCAGACTAAGCAATTCGGGGTTTATCCTAAGGAAAAAGGAGGGCCACTGAAGCATTGTGAGTGGGTAATAAACACAATCTAATTAGCATTTTAGCCTAATAACTCTGACAGCAGTTTGGAGAATGAGCTAGAGAGGGCAAGTCTGGAGGCTGGGAGATCGGTATGAATGTTTCGTTTTGAGTGGGCCGTGCCATAGGAACATACTTTCACTGACAGTGTGTAGGATGGATTAGATGAGGGGAGTTTATGGGGAGGAGACCAAATAGGAAAATACTTTAATCATCCAGATAAGAAGTAATGAAGATCTGACCTAATGGGCTTGCCTCAGTGATATAAAACCAATAGGGGAAGGAGGTTTGGAATGTGCTCCAAAGGTTGTCATCTGAGATGATGGTGATGTCATTAATAAGAATAGAAAGCTCAGGAGGGCTGCAGGTGGGGTGTGTTTATATGAGAAGAAGGGTTTTATTTCAGTCAGGTTGAGTTCTAGGATAGTATTAATAAGTTAAAGGCTCCAAAGTGCAGTTGCCAATGCAGGCCTGGGATCTGAACAGTGCTATGGATACAGAAGTCCGTGCTGCGCCATGCAGGTAACAGCAGAAAGCACAGGAACAGATGTAACCCTGGGGTGAATTATAAAGGAGGGAGTTACATGAGGTTCTGGGGAATGTCTACATTTATGAGGCAGGACGAGGCAGAGGACCAGGGAAGGAGAGAGAGGACTGGGCACAGAGATGCAAAAAGACTCCAGAGGATAATGGTTGTGGAAGACAAAAAAGAAGAGAAAGGTGTGGGCAGTCAGCAGTGTCAAATGCTGCACGAAAGTGAGAGGACATTTGTCCTGGAAACATCTGTTTGGGAAGTCCTTCAGTCACAATCTCCTTACAAATCTGAAATCCTCTAATGCTTAGCACTTCCTCCTTCTTGTGGGAAACCAATGGGCTTATAAACTGTGGCTGTCATTTCAGAGAGGCCTCTTAATAAAACCCTCCTTAAATGGGACAGATAATAAAAGGGGGTTGAAACATCACATCTCTCCACATTAAAGAATTTGGCCAGTTGTATGCAAAACCTACTTCTGCCCTCAAACCCACAAAAATTGGTTTTTTAAAAAGACTTTCTAGACTTTTCATGTAACCTTACATTAGACTTTTAGAAAATACTAAAGTTTTTTTGTTTTTTTTTTTACTAAAACTAGTTTAAAATGAATTTTACATTACTTTTTTTAGACTTTCTATTTAGAAAATAAAAAGGAAAAGGATAAAGAAAGGTATCTTGTCAGCAGAGGACTGAAAGCAGTGTGTTTTATACCATAAAGTTTTTAAATATTGTTTTAGATAGAAAACAAAGAGATTATCCTGAAGAGATAATAAAGTTGAAAACCCTGATGACTGGCCTAATTATCTATCACAGTGACCCCAAATCTCATTGCTTATTTAAAAGATCCCAAATTAGGTCTATCTCAGGAAAGGGAGTTATCCCCGATGTCACTAAGGTTCTGATATGTATCTGTGGGAGGACAGGAGATCAGAGGAGAGTGTATTCAGAATTCCAACAGACTGGACTGCACTGAGCTCCAAGGCCACTTGCTTGGGAGACTTCTGTGGTTCTGGAGGCTGTGGATTGGGAGGGCGCCGTGAAGAGCAGCTTTGTCATTTTCCAATGGAAGCTGCCTCCATATGGACTCTCTCAGTCTAAAGCAGACTAAAATAGTTGTACTTGTCGTTACATAAAGTTAATAAAATGAGCAGAAATATGAGAATTGGAATAACATCAGTGTAAACAGAGTACAGAGATTATCAATTGAAGATTTTAAAATGGTGGTCTACAAATTGTTGGAGTTAAAGATAATATTAGCCATTGATGGTACATTGTTATTCTTATTAAATTAAATTGATTTTTATTAAATTGGTATGTTTACGTTCCAGACTACAAATGAGATTGGCATTCTATGATAGTTGTCTTTTTTCTTCAAGTCACATGAAGGTCTGTGGGCACCTTTCCCGGAGTGATAAATTATGAATATACAAACATGTTTATAATTTATCAATTCCTGCAAATCGCCAAAAGCATTCTCATGTGTTATTTAATATTATTAATAAGGAAGAGAAGAAGCTGTCTAGCAAAACCTCTCCAAATAAAGTAACATGAGTATGAGTTATTCATAATTGCCTACCTTTTTTGTCTGAGGAGAAATAATTAAAGGGGTCAAAACATCCATCCCCTTAAAAGAACTGAACAATTGAATCAGAACACTTTACATCTTCAACTGCCCTGAGAGAGGGTGTGTTCAAAACTACCTAGTCTTCTGTAGAAAATAGGAATACATTCATCAGCAGAGAGCTGAGTTACTTTAATATGGCTTGGATAGAAAATAAAGGTGGTTGGGGATGAGGACAACCCTTCACCTGCTCTCTGTTCCCTGGTGATACAAATCTTTCATCTGATTATTTTAAGAGAAGTAAATTTGGTCTCTGCTAGAAAAGAGTCATCCCAGATTTTAGCAAGGTCACAAAATATTAACAGCATTCATGAAATGAGGTAGTTTGAAAAAATACTCACTATTTTAATAAAAATACTAAATTTGAAAGAGATAAACTGAGTTTCGCAAGTATGTTTACTTATCAGGAAAGCCTGAGCAGTAACTTGATTACTTATATTGTAACTAGAGGGGCAACCAGGTTTCTGACATTCAGGATGAGTGAGGGGATGAGGGGCTCCTGCACAACTAGTTGGAAAAAGAGCATAGAAACAAAAAATATGCCTCTGACTATCTTCCCTATCTTTCCCATGGCCTTGCTTTCACATTTCTGCCTCTAATATCTTGCTATCGTCTCTCAACCATAATATAAACAAATGCATTACAAATTATTTAAAAGGTACCACCTTTGAAGAATATGCTTATGGGCAGCCACACTTCACTCTCCACCTCCCCCACCCAGCTGTGTTTCTTCTTCCAACTTTGTGTTTTGTCCACTGTGACATATGCTTCTAAGATTTCTTATTGGCACAACTACTCACGAAGCAAATTTAGGGGAAAATTCATATTTCATAGGAAACCATATTTTATGGGAGCTCTGTACATAGGCCAAGGAAAACCTTCAAAGAGGGAAAATAAAATGTCCCCTTCACACAAAGTAACAGTAAGGCCTTAGAGCAATAATTAACCACATTATTTTGAACATCCAGGGACAGACTGCAACACTGGTGACAAGTTTTCTCCTCCCTCTGCCCCCACTGTGATAATTTTAAACTGCTTATAGCAAAACAAATAGTAATCCTTACATTAGTAACCTATTCAGCTGCTTATTCTACAACTGAGTAAATGGAGATGTAAAGAATTTATGCAACATGCACAAGTCACATTATCAGTGAAAAAAAAAACAAGTTCAGAATTTGGGTTCACTATTTTGGTTTCTAGCCTGGTAAATTACCCTCTCTAATTTATGAATCTTATTAATAAAATAATGCACAATGGAGTGATGACAGGCTTTTGATGATGGATTTTCATTCCTTCTGCTCCTACGATTACTTGTGAATCTATGTATCTCAGGATGTCCATTTCACTTACACTGCTTGCCTTGTATAAACTCTCATGCTTAATGCTATTAAATCCAAACATAATTAAATGCAAGATAAGCACAGTGGAATCACACAATAACTTGGCTCACTGACTTTAAAAAATGGATATCACGTGGAAGAAAACATGTCTTCTTACACATATAAGAAGCCTGAAAAGGGCAGTGCTAAGTTCTGATCAGCAACATTAGCATTAAGAAGGTGTTGTGCTCGATATTTATGAAACATATCTTATATGTTTTTTTTACATAAGATGTCTTTCTAAGAAAGAAAACCCAAAGGACAGCAATTAAATAGGGAATTATTAATACACTCTTGTAGACAGACTGCACACACACAATACAATTTATGCCTTTTGAATCACTTCGGCATTTCACAAAAGAGATCTAGGTAAAACTGGAGGAAGAATATCCTTAGTCGGCACATTAGTAGATATACTCAACTGAATTATTAAGAGAAATTATAACAAACTCCGGGTAATCTTTAAGGAAAGAGGAATATATGAAACTCTCTTTATGTGTATTTGGGTTTGGCTCTGTCCAAAATTGGCATGAAAAATCTCAGTCCTCTTGAATTTCTTTTTATTCCTTACATTTTTCCCCCCGTGGTAAAGAAGTTGTAATTATAAGGGCCCATTTTATTAGAGTTCCTGAAAAAGTTTCATTCGTTCAGTTTTTAATTTATTCACACACATATATATGTGTGTGCATGTGTGTGTGTGTGTGTGTGTGTGTGTGTGTGTGTGTAATTTCTAAAGGCTTTCAGGCAACTTACAGGAGGCACATCAACAAAAGAGAAAATTCCACTAAGAAATTGGAAAAAAATCATGTCTTGGAAAATATAAATTAGAATAGAAAGCCAAAACAAAGTCGTGAGTATTTAACAATTATAACCATGACTTTCACAAAGATGATTCCTGATGAATACAGCAATTAAAAGCAAAGTTTTGGAATCCAACCTGGGAAACGGAATATTGGTTCCTTGATTTACTACAAACGTAAACTTTGGCAAGTTGCTTGACCTGTATAATCTTCAGTTTTTTTAACTGTAAAAGAGAGATAGTAATGTCTCTCATAGATTTATTGGGAAGATTAAATGAGTTATTTTCCCCCCAAAGTATTTCCTTTAGTGCCTGGTACATAACAGACAATAAATTGTCTTCCAAATAAACACGATCGATCAAAAGACTTCTCCACTTCACTCAAGCACCCTCATTTTTATAGGAGAAAATCGAAAGCTCACGTCTCCCCATTGGTAGAAGAGCTTGGCTGCGTTCCACTGCAGCTTCTGGTTCCGCTTGTTGCCCACGATGGGAGACCGGCCCCTGGAAAGGCCTTTCTTGGTAATGTTCACGTGATGCCCTTTCATCCACTCTGGCCAGTTGCCACGGTTGCAGCGGTGAACAAAACGGGCACATTCCAGGAACAAGGCTGCTCTGGCCACCACGGGGGCTTCCTGAGTAGGGATGTTGAGGGAGAGAACAATGTAGGATTAATGAACGATAACTTTAAATTGGCCTTAAAGGAAATTGCTCTGTACTTTTAGTTTATTTTAATCTCCATATTTTGATTTTGTTTGATCAGATTTCCCAGAGTGGTGTCAGTATGGCTGACATAGTAGTGGAAAATCTGGAAAACAAAACCAGAGAGAAAAATTTGGATATTGAAGAGTTAGATATTTTAAGCAGGTTTCTGTGTAGTATTTGCCTTCTTCTCAGGAATCTCAAGTAATTACATTCCTCTTTCTTTGTATATTTAAGGCAGCTGGGATTTGAGTGCAAGAGTGAAAGAGATTTTAGTAAGGTTTTAAATATGAAACTTTTTTTGACCCTAAAATTTTAATATGAATCAAACAAATATTCAATTTTTATAAGTAGCCCTATTTTAACCAAGGATGCCTACAGTGATTTATACCAACAATAATCTGTTACCTATGATCATAGGAGGTACCAAGGAAGTATAATTGTGTCTTCACATTTTGGGTGTTAAGAAAAGGAAGTCCTTACTAGATTTTGGTGAGTTAGTCTTTTTTTTTTCCTTTCTATTTTGTCATGAATAACAGACTAGATTGTGCTTAAATAGGCATGGTTTCAATTTAAAATGTTTGACAAAGAAAAGATTCTCTAATTAATAAATGAAAAACAGAGCATATATTCAGAAAAATATGGCTCCATCTTGTCAAGTCAAGACATACTTGAAAAAATGAAAGAAAATACAGACTTTAGTTAATATCCAGAAGCTGGTAAGAATCAGAAACTTTACTGAAATCTTTAAAAGCTAAAAAAAAAAAGTTAAGGGAAGAAAGGATGTGAAGTTTCTCACAGAAGGTCAATAGGTCATAAGAAAAATATATATCAACTATTAATGTGCATTTTGACTTGCGTTAGATTTTAAAAAATACATCACGATATTATCCAACATCTTAGGATTACCTAATAAACACAGGTCACTCAGTAACCACAGACTTTCACTGAAACAATTTTCATCATTTTCAGCAATAGTATTCTTAACAATGCATTGAACCATAATGTTAAATATAGGGGTTAATACAGAGTATCAATTGTGTGCCAGCTAACTTTTATGAATTATAATGCAGAAGAACCATGTGTTCTAGAAATAATATCCTCATTTTAAGATTTAAAAAATGGGATATAATTTGTTCACTATCATACAGCTGGAAAGGGGTAGATACAGGATTCAACCCAGGTCTACTGATGCACAGGCCTCGGCTAGTTCTTCTTTAGTATTTATATTTGTCTTAATTTATACTCATATAAATCTCATTAAAAGATAATTTGTAGAATGCAAGTAAAAATTAACTACTTATTAATAAAAGTGGGATATTAGTCCCATGTAATATTATTTTCTAAAATATATAAGCACACCATTTTCCCATTTAAAATCTATTACAGTTTCCATCCATCTCATCATATAATGAATAAACATATACAACCTTTGTGATTTGGCTCATCTCCCTTTCTATCCCCATCTCAAGTGCTCTGATCCAATTACATTAAACTAGTTGCAGTTTCCCAAATATGACATCTTATACCTTGCCATATGCCATTCCCTTGACTTGCAGAGTCTTTAAATTCCTTTTCCATCCAGAAAATTCCCACTTTTGAGATTCAGTTTAGTTACTTCCTCTGAGAAGTCTTCCTAAATTTCTTCCCTGTACAAGCACCATTGGCCACTTCCTATTTTTGAGTACCACAGTATCTCAAATACACTGGATGATTCAAGTAAATTAGCCCCTTGAGCATTTCCTCATCACCTATGTCTGAAATGCAGCCCTCAAAAATTCCAATAAGTGTCCATCAATACATGAGTGGATTAATAAAATGTGGTATATGTATACC
>NW_012153063.1:4384749-4392030 GCF_000956105.1 Propithecus coquereli | reverse complement strand
GGGGGTCAAAACCTGGAAGCAGGTCACAGGGATAGAAAAACTTGAGACTGCAAAGAGTCAGATGTCTTTCTGCATGAAACCCATCAATATTTCAGTGCCATACCATTACACACTAAATATCTACACTCTTTTTTGTATTAGGTGTTTATTTTACTAAACATCTTAGATATGCTAATCTGTGTCTGGAAAAGGTTGGAATGTCTGTCTCTTAAAAGGAAGCCAGTCCAGAGGTCAAGGCGATGGATGCAAATTTATTCTTAGCCTGTGACAGTATGACACATTCCCAACAGAAAGCAATGTGGAGTCAAAGCTTAATGACAGGAAGACAAAAATAACACCGCTGAAATAGCATTATGTTGTGAACCCTGCCTCCTTCAGGATTAACAAGTGTGAAACTTAACCTAGACCATATGTATGGAGCAGAGAGTCATTTTATTGCCCCTATTAGATGGCAACCGAGAGTATTAAAAATAGATGAGTCAATAATCCAAATAAAGGTATGTGAGGTTTCTTATGTAGACTGGCTTGCCTTCTTTTAAAAATGAAATTCTTAAAATATATTTTAAGAAATGGTTTCAGTTGCTTAAAAATGGTTTTAGTTGCTTAGAAAGCTCAAGGTATTTTTGAATGAAAAGCAATTTGAATTCTCTGTACACACAAACTTCTCATGATAAAACTCAGATATTATTAGTTATTGGCCCTGGGAAATTCTAATCTAAGTTTGGAAATGGAATTGAGAACAATAAAAAAATAATTTCATTAACTATACAGCACAACATTAAGGGTAGCTTTGGTTTTATTTGGCAAATTTGACCCACGTAAATAGCCAAACCCAGTAACATTTGGAAACATCACTGTTTGCATTGAGGAATAATGACACAGCGTCATTGAAATACTGCCTTTTTATTATAATCCTTATGATCCTGGTGGATGGAGGCAGGTCTAGGAATTCTTTATTCAAGATGGCAGTGAATAATATTGTACTATGCATATTACTGTACAGAAAACTGAGGGAGATACTGAGGTACAAAGCAAGGACACTAGTACATCCTGGTATAAAATCCTGAGGAACAAGTACTGAGTTTGCAATATGTGTGCAGCAACATTCAAGGAATTCTAGTGTGAGTGTGGCTGTGAAGAATCATTTTCATTATGAGTTCCTTTCAAAGGGTAGTTTAGAAAGTATTGATTTCAGGGATAGGGTTATGGAATACCTTGGACAAAGGATTCCTCCTGGGCACAAAGCAAAGTCGATTTTCCTCTTTTAATGGTGCTTACCTCTTATGGCCTAGTGCAATCTGAAGAAGCAGCAAAAGATGGAGGCATGAAATAATGGATAAGGATGAATTCACATCACAGAGAGAAATGGCACAAATGGAGAAAAATGAAGTGGAAGAATGCTGCATAGCTGAAAAGAACCACAGAGAATCAGAGGCATAGTTACAAGTGAACATCTAATCAAAATTTGACATCATTAGCATACCATGGAGAATTTTGCGGGTGGTCCTAAAATAAAAGTAGGCATATTTAACTTTCTTCTTTCGTATTATCAGATCACCTTTTTAATGCTCCATAATGCATAATGGCATAGAATGGTTCCTATTTCATTATATCACAACTTCATAGTTTCCAGAAAAGGAAAAATCAATTTTAACTGGGAAGGCAAAATACTAGGTTGAAACTATGGAATTTCTAAATTTGAATGTCAAAAATAGAATACCAAATATCAGCAATTTCATGTGGTTCTAACTTACACAGGGTGTTCCCTGCAATGGCTACAGAATTTTCTAGTTAAAATTACAAAAAGTCATGAGAATGTCATTATGCAGCATGGATTTCTCTAATATTGTACAACTAGAAAACTTCAAGAGTCTGGCTACTTTCCTTAACCTCCTTTGTCATTTGTTCCTAAATTTTATAAGATTGTTATGTATATTGAATGTTTCCTTTATGAAAGTGAAGCAGAGAATTGGGATATTAATTCAAACAGCTGTGCTTTATTTTGCCTGGGGAACTAAAAAATATTGTTACCAAAATACGATGATTAATTGAAGCTTATAATTACAATATATTCCTTTCCCTGATGGACTATATCTAAGCTTATTATGTGAGAAGAAACCTTGAGTGAACCTGAAAACTCCTATAACACTGGACAGGAACTGTTTTTAAAGACTAAATATTTTATGTGGGCCCCTTGAGGATTACATAATTTTTTTACTGCCTTACAATAAAATATAAAGCTATTGCTGGTGCAGCATACCTGTTTATTTAAAACCAATGGGAATAAGCAGTTATTGTGGGTTTTAGTATGTATTGAAACCTTTTTTGCTAGAAAATACATGTTTGTGACTCAGTATTTATTTCTTAACCTGTATTGAATTCTCTGCCTGACTGAGATCATTAAGTAACAGACTCCAAAGCTGACAGGTTGCCTAGTCCCTGGCCATTTCTATAGCAGCTGTGGGCAGGCTGGAGGCAGGCATTACTCTTAGCACATGGTCTGAATGGCTAGTCATTCTAGCACTTACTCATATCACGATAATATTTTGGGTAAGCGTTTTAAAAACCAGACAAAGACTTCTATTTCTGACAATATGAAAAATTAGGTATGAAGACAAATTTCTTTTGGTTTAGAACACCTAAAATGGTGGATAAAATATCTAAGAATTTTTTTAATTTTGATTTTGTTTCTAAGGTAAGACTGAAGACCACTGAAGAACAGAAATGACAAGAAAGTGTGATTCTGGGAGTTGGGTGGGGATGAACTATCATGGGAATATTTGCCCTGGGGTTTCTGCTCACTATAGAGAGACCAGATCATGGGTTTTCAATGGGCCCCAAGATATCTATCTGAGCCCAAACTGGTGGGAGGTCATATCATACACTCCTACATAAAGCCAGGATCTCAGGTGGAAGCCACGTGCAGTGGATAAATGAGAAAAAATTCTTCCCTACAGAAGTTGGCTTGCCTGAGAAGACTTGGCTCTGGGTAGAACAGAGGGGGAAACAAGTCTTTAATGAGAACTCCTAACAAAATCCCACATTCTCATACAAGTTTGAAGTGTAAGAAAGGGCACTACTTACATGCCCCCCATGCCCAAAAAATACTTTAAAAAATTATCTTAGGTTGCTAATGTTTCTAGGTGTCTAACAAAAGAAATGGAATTTCTCTCTGGAGGAATACCTTAAACCAATACTTCTCAAAACTTCACACTTGAGTGCAGGAGTCACTCGGGAAGATGGATAAAATAGATTCCTTGGCCCCATCCCCAGAGATTCTGATTCAGTAGATCTGTTGCAGGGGCTGAAAATTTGCATTCCTCACATGCTCATAGGTGACGTTGATGTTGCTGGTCCATTGAAAAACACTGCTTTTAACACAGGTCTTAAAAAATTCCTACAAATAAAGTTACAAGGAGCATGCTACATTACATTTCAAAGTAGCTAGAAGATTTGGAATGTTTCCAGCCACGTAAATGATAAATATTTGATGTAATCCCTGATTTGATCGTTATACATTGTATTCATGTATCAAAATATCACATGTACTCTACAAATATGTAAAATTATATATCAATAAAAATATACAAAATAAAGTAATCCATTATGAGCAAGAGTCAGCAGAAATAAAGTATAGAATCAAGTTCACGAAGACTGCAGTTATTGGAATCATAGTGTATCAAATATTTAAAGATTAATGTGGGTATTGAAAGTGTGATGAAAGAATTAGACTATGAAAGTTGACCAGGCAATTTTAAAACAAAAATCAAATAGAACTTTTACAAATAAAAGATGTAGTAACTTGAAATTTAAAACTTAACACATAGACTAAAATACAGATTAGATTAAGTTTTCCAACTTCAATACTATTCACCATTTGGGCCTGATCATTCTTTTTCTTGTGGGAGGGTACATTTTGCATTATAGAATGTTTATTAGCATCTTTTGTATGTACCCACTAGATGCCAGCAGCAATCCCCCAAAATTCCTCCACACATTGCCAAATGCCCCCTAGTGGGCAAAATAGCCCCTGGTTAAGAACCATGGGATCTTTTCCTTTCTGATTTGCTTCAGTTATTTGTAGATTCTAGTTATTAGACTTTTATCAGATGTACAGCTTGAAAATATTTTCTTCCATTCTGTAGGTTGTCTATTTGCTCTGCTGATTATTTCCTTGCTGTGCAGAAGCTTTTTGACTTAATCAAGCCCCATTTATTTATTTTTGTTGTTGCTATTATTGCCATTGGGATCTTCTTCATAAATTATTTGCCTAGGCTGGTCTCTAGAAGAGTTTTTCCAACATTTTCTTTTAGTATTCTTATGGTTTCATGCCTTACATTTAAGTCTTTTATCAATCTTGAATTAATTAATCAAACAAGCCAATCAAAGCGTGAGCAAAAGACACGAACAGAAGATTTTCAAAAGTGGATAGACAAATGGCCAACAAACACATGAAAAATGCTCAATGTAACTAATAATCAGGGAAATGCAAATTAAAAACACAATGAGATACCACCTTACCCCAGTCAGAATGCTTTTATTAAAAGTCCAAAAATAATAGATGCTGGCACTGATGCAGAGAGAAAGGAATGCTTCTACACTATTGGCGGGACTGCAAATTAGTACAACCTCTATGGAAAGTGGTATGGAGATACCACAAAGAACTAAAAGCAGACCTACCATTTGATCCAGCCATCCCACTACTGGGTATTTACCCAAAGGAAAAGAAGTCGTTTTATGAAAAAGACACCTGCACTTGAATGTATATTGCAGCACAATTCACAATTGAGAAGATACGGAATCAACCCAAGTGCCCATCAATTCATGAGTGGATAATAAAATGTGGCATATGTATACCATGGAATACCACTCGACCACAAAGAAGGATGACTTAATGTCTTTTGCAATAATTTTGATGGAACTTGAGACCATTATCCTGAGTGAAGTATCTAAAGAATGGAAAAACCAACACCACATGTACTCACTATTGAATTGGAAGTAACTGATGAGCGCACATGTGCACAGAGGGAAGTAAAACTCAGTGGAAATCAAGCAGGGGGTGGGGAGGAGGGAATGAGTGAAAACCTACCTAATGGGTACAATGAACAGTATCTGGGTGATGGGCACACTTATAACCATGAGTCAAGCATTATAAAAGTGATCTATGCAATGAAAAATACTGTACTCCCGTAATACTTTGAAATAAAAAAATAAAAAATAAAATAAAACAAAGCCCAGAAAAAAAATACGTTCTTAAAAAAAAAAGAACCATGTGAGTGAAATGGAAAAAATATCAAAGAAAATTACCCAGGATTTAGCATAGAGACAAAGTGATGAAAAATATGAAAGAGTGGTTATCAAAGGTACAAATTCTAACCAATTTCTAGAAAGAAAGATTAGAGAAAATGTGAAAGATACAATATTGAAGAGATAATAGTCATCAACTTTAAGAATAGATATAGTATGCCAATTACATGATTTAGGGGCCTGATGAACTTCAAACAAAAAAATAGGCTAGACACATTTTAGTGAAACTGCAAAATAATAATAAGAGAAGAAATTCAAGGCAACTGGGGTGGGGGTGAAGGCAGATTGCCTATAAATAATGTCAATTAAGCCAGACAAGAATGAGATAATATTTTTGAAGTACAGAAAGAAAAATGTCAGCCTATAATTACAATTCTAGCAAAAGTATCTTCAAGTTAAGATTAAAATAAAGGACATTTCCAAGAAAACCGTAGCTGAGAGAGCTATTGCCAATTGATCCTCACTAAAGACACTTCTGAAATGATCTTAGAAGGAATATCTGAGATGCAAGGAGAAATGGTGAATAAAGAATATGTTAAACTTTTGGGTAAATTTAAAAATCGTTTTCCTAAAAATCAATAAAACATAACATCTAAGTTGTGAATGTTAAAACAAGATAGAACTTAATTTTAAACAAGAGTTTGGGTTAAAATCCTCTTATTTTTTGAGGGAAGAGTAAAGATATTCATTAATTTTAGACTTCATTTAATTAAATATGTATGCAATTTCTAAAAACATAAAGAGAGTATAATAATCTTCAAACATTCAAAATCTTCAAAGAAATTTAAAAATGTGAAACAACACCAAAATGAGATAAATAAAACAAACTGTAACACAATCTAAAACAAGACATGAAATGGAAATAAGAATACATACACACACACACACAATGAAAAAATTTTAAAAAGTGATAAATAGGCAAAAGTAGCAGAGTGAATCTAATTATATCAACAGTCACAATCTGTTCAAATGGACTAAATTTTCTAGAAAAAAATGTCAAAATGGTGTAGAATTTTAAATACATAGATTTTTTATAATAGCTACTTCTAAATCACAAACATATAGAAAAGTTGAAAGTGAAGGATTGGCAAAAAGACATACCAGGCCAAAGCTAACCTAATGAAACTATTGTAGCCATATTAGTATCAGAGAGAAATATATCTTAAGGTAGAAAGCATTGCTAAAAATTAACCAGCCACTTAACCATAATAAAAGGTTCAAATGTCCAGAAATTTGTATCACTTCTAAAGCTGTTTGTTTCTACATAAATAAAACATAAAATAAAAGTTCACAATGCTATAAATATAAGTGAACAAATTTGCCATCATGGTAGGAGATTTCAGCACAACTGACAAATCAGATCAAACAGTGAGGAAAAAATAAAGATATAGGAGATCTGAATAACTCAATTAACAAGGTTGATCTTTGCAACAACACATGAAACATTTATTAAAATTGATAATGTTGTAGGTCGTAAAGTAAGTCTACATTAATTCCAAAGAATCAGTATCTAAAAATGAAGTTAGAAATCAATAACAAATTATTACCTAAAAAAACCCTGTATTTATAAACTGAAATATACATACATCTAAATAACCCATGAGTCAAAAACAAAATCATTAAAGAAATTAGAAAGTACTTAAAGATAAATTACAACAAAAATGCTACTTATCAAAATATATGGCATACAATTAAAGTAGTATTTAGAGGAAAATTAATAGCCAAATACTTATTTTAGAAAGGAGAAAAGAACATTAATGAGATAAGTAATCAATTTCATAAACTAAAGAATAATACAATTAGATCAAAGCAAGAAGGAAGAAAATAATAAAAATAAGAGCTGGCATTGATCAATTAGAAAACAAAAATATAATAGAAAAATTAAAGAAGACTCATGAGATTGACAAATGTCTGAGAACCCTAATAAAGAAACATGGAAAAATTTTAGAAATAAACATAGATAAAATAGCTACC
>NW_012153063.1:4352670-4383579 GCF_000956105.1 Propithecus coquereli | reverse complement strand
GTTGGGACTACAGATGTGCACCACAATGCCCAGCTAATTTTTCTATTTTTAGTAGAGATGGGGTCTCTCTCTTGCTCAGGCTGGTCTCCAACTCCTGATTTCAAGCAACCCTCCCCCCTCGGCCTCCCAGAGTGCTGGGATTACAGGTGTGAGCCACTGTACCTGGCTTATGATATACATTCTTTTTATGCTATATTTCACAGTTAGAACATTTTTAAAAAATTCAAAACCACTATAATTAAGGGAATAATTTGATAGGTTAGTTATTACTGAATTATTTCTACTTTTCTCATGATTCAAAAGAATTTAATACCATTTTGTTTGGTATTTTTTCTTATGGATATGTTCCTATCATCTAGAAAGGACTTAATTTGCATTTATCACCAAATATCTTGTGACATTAAGCCCCAATGTGTGTTAGATTTGGTACAATAGACCTGAAAGTTAAGTGTGAATTAGACCTATAGTAACCGAATGTCTTTTCCCTAGGAGAGTCCTGCTTTGTGTCTGGTCTCTTTTCCTCAAATAATTATTGATAACCCTCTCTTTCACTCTTAAAAGTGTCCCTATGTGAATAAAAATTATATATTCACTCCTCCTAAAGCTATCTATTTATGAGGGTAAATAATTTAACATGAATTAGATTTTCTCCATCCACAGACTATGGAGAATTCTATGATCCCACTGGTATTCTTATATTTATGGAATTTTCTAAAGCAAACTGAAATTATTGTTGGGTTATTTACACTAATAAATTACCAGTAAACTAGAAATCACTTTCTGTGCATATTACAAATTCAATTGGATGAGTAAGAATAGAATATTTCACCTGAAATATGTACAAAACGGACAGCAGTGCCTTTTGTTTGAACTGTTTAATTTTTTTTTTCTTTTTGTGCTTGTAGATTATATAAACCTAGAGATAAAATGAGTCCTTTCTAAAATACGTCTTTTTAAAAATGCCTTACAGTTGCATCTGATAAATTTATCCTAAAGAAAAAGATTGTGAGGAAGAGCTGTGATGGATTTAAAATTGAATCAAGTGTCCGTAAATCTGGTGGTCATAGCAATGATGACAAGAGGATTATTTAAAAAGAAACAAAAATATCCAGACTGGCAAAACTTTGAACACAGATGTCCCTAGCATTTCTTTCATCTAATAATACTTTTTAATTCTGAAGAAATTTGCAAACAAAAAAAATCACATTTAAATTCTATAATTAAGTGAATAAAACAATGAAATTATTTTAAAATGAAAATTATGGCATAATGTAAAAATTGTATTTAAGCTGCACTTAAAAATGAATGTAACAAAACCAAACAATAAAAGAGAAGTGGGAGAAAATATTGGACTGGAATATGACGACGAACCGAGCACGTTCATTTTTTCCCTCCTCTCCCAAATTCTGTGTGATGAAATAGGAGAATGTATGTGTATGTCTGTCTCTATATCTACATATTTACATCAGTATCTTTGTGTCTATATCTATACCTGCATCTGCACCTCATTTGCATGATTATCTATCATATCTTATCTATATTTCTACATTCATATCTATCTATACTACGCACACATATATAAAGCCATGCATGCATTGGAAAATATACAAAGCATATGTAAAAACTGAGGTATTTCTGAAAGATAGGAAGCAGATGGATCAGATAATGGGTGAAACCAAATGCAGAAGAGACAAAATCTGAAAATACATTTAGCAGAAATATCTGCAAAAGTTAGAGTTATCCTGAGGAACTCCTAACCCAGATTAGTAGGTACAAACAACTGCACTTGTCACACCTGTACAAATGACAGTAAACACCAAATGCTGCTTTGATTCAAGCACATAGGACATACAGCTCCATTTCCCATCCTCTCAGTCTGCTTGTCAGAGTTCACCAGCTATTTGGGTTTGGTGTTCACATCTGGGCTTAATCCATTTGCTCTCATGCTAACAACTCAAGTAATGAATGTGAAGGTGCTTTATAAACCATTACGTATAACGAAAACGTTACTATTATTATCTTCTATAACCACCTCTGCCAACCACCACCACCACCACCACCACCACTGTCATCATCATCATCATCATCACCACCACCACCATCACCTATGCCTTTTAATCAACCAACCATGTCTACCTGGATTCTCTCTCTTTGCCTGTTAATGGAGACCGCTGGGCTCCTTTAAACTTTGACTGATTTTGATCTCTGGAATTTTGACCTCTGAGCTCTGCACACAGCTTGGCCTTGATCCTGAATCAAAGACTCAGGTATGAAAAGATCTCCTCCTACCCAACGACTGCTTGAGCCTCCTGCACGTTTGCCCCCAGTGGATCCAGTCTAGTGACAAAGAACTCATTACTTCCCAATGCAGGCTACTCCCTAAGTACACATCTACAACGATCAGAAAATGCCTCTTTACATTGACGCTCAAAAGACACTGCCTACAAGCATCAAAAGCTCCTTTATTTTATTTCTTACCATGGGACTTATAAGATTGAGAAGGTCAAGCAAGGCCAGAGTAGGTGTTACAGGAAAGGGAGAGAGGAGAATTGAGTGGTCTAGTAACTATCCAGTCACAGCTTTATTTCTTAAAAGAAATTTTAAGTTTTCAATGGGATCCAGCCCAATCTAATGGTAGGAATCAAGCGTCAGTCAGAAATAGAGTGTACCTATCACTGGAAAGTCCTATATCATATGTTTTTGGAAACTCTCAGCAGTATAGCAGTTGGAAACCAGATAAATATAAAATCATTTGATGAGAGGGAATGAAATCCCAATACTCAAGACATTTAATTATCAAAGTGTTCATCAATATTACTCTTAAAATAATCTCCATTCAGAATCCAGTATTAATTTGTTTTATTGGGATTATTTTTAAAATCCCTAAGTGTGTGGCTTACTTTGTGACAAGCCTTGTTTTTCATCCATCCACATATATCTTATATAAATCCTAAAAGCTTTCATGTAGGAAGCAATTATGACAGGTTTCCTTCTGTTTTATATCATCAGTGAATATTAATGAAGTAATTTCAATTACTTGATGAAAGGGTCTCTTTTTGCCAATGATAATGCATTAATTAAGGTTGAGTTCTTAATATTTTTGGTTTCATGTATGGGTTTTGGGAGGAGTTTATGAACTTTCTGATATTAATGCAAAATTCTGCCTATGAATGTACTTTTCTTGGGAGAATTTCCATAATTTTCATCCAATTCTGAAAGAATCTATGTCCACAAGTGTTAAGAAACACTAGATTAGAGAGTGAATATATGGTGTGAATCTTTAAAGTTGAAGATCTCTTATATTTTCCTTTTATGAATTTATCATTATTCATGTGATAAGTAACATTTTTGAAGATTCAGATCCTTCTTGGACTATTAAAAGTCATTAACAATCTTCTTTATTATAGGAGAACATATACATTGAAGTATATTTTTAATGTGTCAAAGAGATATTCATTCTAATTTATTTAAGTCATCTTTTTTATAGAGAAAGCATATGGTGAGGCTAAAAGAGTCCTGAATGGAATCAAAAGATTCTGCGCTGATCCCAGTTTCAACATCAACTAACTCATATGACCTTGAGAAAATTCATCTCAGTTCTTGGGGCTTTTGCTCTCTCATATGGAAAACGTGTGAATGAAAAAAGCTGCTTGCTAGAATCCCTAACGTGGCATGATGACATATTTATGTGGAGATTTCAGGATCTCTGAAAGAATGTGGGGCCTAGACTTTTCCAGTGAGTGAAGGACAGTCTGTCAACTTTCATCAAGTGCTTACTTGACTTTATAGACTGTCAAGCATAATCAAAATTATTATTTTCTACTATAATCCCATTATTTTCAAATTTGCATGGTAATCTGTGCCTATATTTTTGGCTCCATTTTTAAACAAATGGAAATAAAATGATTTATTATAATTTACCTCAATTTCATTAGTCAATTGTCTGAGAAATTTGATCTCATTTGTCTAAAAAGTTTCCAAAAGCAGCTATGACTTTAGGACTGAGATAAAGATGGATATGACAGTACTTTTGCAGCACTTCAGCTTAAACCATCTGTAAGAAGGCAATACACAATTGTCATTGTGTATTTAACAGTTGTTCAACCTGCTTCTGTCATCTTCACTTTCTTAACCACATCTAAGTTATTGGGCATAAAATACAAAATTTATAATTTTTCCATGTTTTAAAGTAAGTTCCTAAAGTAATTTCACATAATTTTTTACTAAAAGAGTCAGCATGGTGAAATACAAAATATAGAGGCTTTGAAGACAGATCCAGGTTCCAAACTGGCTCTACCCTTTGCTAGCTTTGTAGCCCTGGCCTATTAGTTGGTCTTTCTGAGCTTCAATTTTTTCCTTTGGAAACATAGTAGGCACACAATAAATATTAATCATTTATCAACCTTAGAATGCTGTATTAAGAAGTCTGGAAAACAGGTCACTATATGAATATAATCTTCATTGGAAAAAATGAAAATTGGTGAAGCTGTTCAGTTGACTTTTGTTGTGTTATCATTAGTAGCTAGCTCCATGCCTGGCACATAGGAAGCCCTCAGTAGACATTTGTCGACTTAGTTAATTATTACATGGTGAGTAACTTATAAGCCACATTGACTACCAGCTTTTTAGTTCTACCACTCTTGCCATTTGAAGTAGAAACTACACCTACGCCCCACCCCCACCCCACCACCTGATTTACTACTCAGGGAGGGGCAGAGGAGTGCTCCAGTCACCATTATTGCTCTGGCTGTCACCCTGTTAGCCCAAGACTTCCTTCTGTTCCCTAACCAAATCCTGCTGCTTACACCATGGCTGGCACCATGCATCTGATATTTCATATCCTTACAAACAGTTTCTAACCATTGCAAATCTGATAGTTATACAAAAAAGGCATTTGTGGATATTTTAATATATGCTTCTTTTTTTATTTTGTTAATTGTAGATTAACAAAGCATCTATTACATGCAAGGAAGATGAGGCCTACTTTATTGACTACTAGTATTTTTGGTGAACTAGCTGTTCACATATTTATTCATTTTTAAATATTTAATTGTCCTTTTCTTATGAATTTGTTACATTTATTTATTTTAAAATGCTCCTTTGCAGAACAGATCAAGCTGTGATTAAGAAGAACCATGTATGACTCAAAGGAGTGACAGGCTTGTTTCCACTCTCCCACCTAGGAAACAAGGATTGGCTACTTGCCTTGTTAAGCTCTCTTGCTTTAGACAGATACCTTACTGTTCTTCGATTGTTTAACTGCCACTGGCCCCAGTTCTCTTGGAGACTGTGATGCTCTACCTTTTCCAGTCATCTCTAGCATACATCAATAAACATTGAACAAATTTGCAATTTAAAAAAAATTTGCAAAGGCCAATATCCAAACAATGGGAAACTGACTAAAAAGTCTCATATAACGGCAAGTCATCATTTTGGGTGATGAGTGGTATTTATATTTCAGCCTTAAATGAAGCCACATACTAAGTATCCTGACAGCAAAGGCTGCAAATGTCACAGAGAAATTTCATGAATTACATCTTAAGGTTTGGGTGATTTTTCAAGATAAAATGAATGACCAGTGGTCACTTACTCATGTGTCATAAAATCTGGAAAAGGGATCACTTACAGGCAGGCTTAGAGGTTTTCGTTTCAATAAAAATCTATTTTAATTTTTCTTTCTTAAAAGTGAAAATCAAAGACGTTCATGTCTTGACAATTACTTGGTATTTTGTGCCCAGTGTTTAGACAATGTGTGACGAGTGTATAAACCAAAAGATAAACAAAGGAAATTGAGAGACTGAGTTCAAAAGTCACATGTGGGCCTAGTTTACCTGACAAAAACATTTTCTAAATAAGATCCACTTTATATTTTTTAATACCTTTCATGTGTATAATACTTTACAATGTTCAAAGTGCTTCCGTACAATTTGTTTTTACTGATACTTGCTTCATATTTTTCCTCCAATTGATAGGTAATAAAACCAAGACTCAAGAGTTTAAAAGACTAATACATGGCAAAAATAAGGCTAATAATAATACAATGATGGCCTACTTTATTGAGTATATTTCAGGCATTGTGATAGGGCTTTATATCTAATATCATATTTAATTCTCACAACAACCTTAGGAGGTAGATCTACTATTATTATTGCTCTTACTCTCATTGTACAGAGGTTCAGCCAACAAATGTCACTGTGATTCTGACTCAGGCGGTCTGACTCCAGCACTCTCACATACCTTTAATTATGTTGCTATACAGTCTACCTCTCAAGACTTATGAAATAAGATTTTCCTCCCTTTTTTTTTCTTCTCTCACCTCACCACCTTTCTTTCCCCTTTTACCACTGATTCTGAGAAAAAATAAATAACCCCGCAGTTAGGGTTAGGATTAGGGATTCATGCTTACCTCCATTAATTGTATTAATTGGGATGGGGGACAGAGTGGGCAAATTCTTCAGACAACTTACTAGATCCAAGGCGGCCGCCAGGATGGACGCATCAGGAATTGTCCCCGGCTCACAACAGTTTAACAGAAATTGAAAGCGTTTCATGCCTTGTCGGATTGCTCCAAGATTCACTACGTTTTTGCTTTTTCCACTGTCTTGGTTGGGAGAAAGATGGTCGTCGAAACTGTGGCAACCTGTCGGGGTGGTGCCGTGGTGGAGGAATGAAACAGAGAGAGTGTAATGGATCACAGATTTAAAAAGAGCTTCAAAGATATAACAGTGTGTTTTCTATATTGTTGGCCTAAAACTTTCTCCCTCACTCTACTTCCTTCCTCTCGACCCTAATGCTTGATTTGAGCACATTCTGACTTTTGGGAATCTGGTGACACATGGTATATGAAAATGTAGGGTATTACCTACCTTTAAATGTAGGATCTGATCGTCTTACTTACTACCAGGTCTCCTCATGAATACTAGTAAGAGCTGTTGGTATATTTAAAATGATTATTCCTGGAATCAACAACTAACTTCTGTTTTTATGGAAGATGCAATCCCTGTGCAATTTCAGGTCTGTTATAATAAATTGTTATGAAAGACAGTGTTACAGTGAAATCAAAAACCTTTTCTCAGTGACAATGTAAAGAATCACTGACTATTAGAATTGTAAAGTACCTTAAAGGTTAGTCAGTTAATTCTAGGATTTCCAGACCTGGCTGTGCCTCAGAATTATTTGGGAAGTTCCTGAATTTCATCCAGTCCCTCAGAGTTTCTTGAGGTGAGGTGTAAGAATTTTTATTTTGTGAAGCCTCCCAGCTGACTCTGATGCAGCTAGCCTGACCTAGCCCTGAGGCCCAAAGTTTGGGAGCCACTAATCCCTCCCCTCTTATTTTTCTGTAATTAAGCTGTTTATGGCTTAAAATCAGTCTGGAGCTTATTAAAATATAAAATATTAATAATCCTTTGCTAGAGATTTTGATTCCATAGGTCTGGGGGCTACGTGTATTTTCATCAAACACTCCACATGATTTTGATGCAGAAAGTCTACGGATCCACTTGAAGAAGAATCATACAAAGTATTGATTTTTCATCTTTTTAAAAAAATCCTCAGGCACATTTTTAAAAATCTAAGTATCTCATGATTTTCTAAAGCTTCTAGTACATTCTTCATTTTTATTATATATCATTAAAATATTGAATATAGTTTTTAAAACCAGGCCTAAGCCCCTTCTCATGAGTCTGAAATGTTCCTCCAATATCCAAGAATATACCTCTAGGAAGAGAATCACTGATTTAGAGGTTGGCTTAATTTGTGCTATTATCGTTTATTTGAGGTGTTACCAACACCTGGGCCTTTCTGAGAAGTCTCAGATCTGATTTCTAGAAATGGCTTTCTCACCTCCTCTGTCAAGAATACTCTGATTCCCTCTGCCCCCAACTCCCCACTTCCCCACTTTCCCACCTGCTGTCTTAGAGCAAGGGTGGCTCTTGTGTCCATAGCTCTCAACTGAGGTGTCCTACACACAAGTCTGTCAGCATTGGTGGTTGCAAGATGTATGGTGAATTATTTGTTCCTATTAATAAACACTAATGTTTGCAAATTTGCTTTTAAAGATCAAATCCAGGGTTAGGGTTACCCTTCTAATAATTTGCATTGGTGGTAGATTAAAAGGGGTGTTTACAGTCATGGGCCTTGGTATACCATGACAGTGTGTCACAAACAGGGATGTTGTGGAAAAAGGTATGTACCTACTCCATTAGGAAACAGACTTTGGAAGCAGTTTAAGCCTGGGGCACAGATTCCTTTAGACTTTATTACCAGATACAAAATTATGGCATGGCATAAAAATAATTAGAAATTCTTGGTCTACAACTTTCACAATGACTCAGAATCATATTGAAGTATGTAGGTATGGAATAACATGATGTCTTGGATTTGTTTTAAACCACATTTTAAAAACCATAAAAGATAGATGGAGAAAATATGGCAAATTTTTGATCATCATTACAAATGGGTAATGGATATTTGGGATCAACTGAGCCACTCTCTTTACTGTGTTTTTTTTTTTTTTTTCCAGTGAGTATAGCATGTTTTGTATCAAATGCAAAAGGAAGTATCACAAGAAAAATCTGATGGTGGAAAATTTCAAAAGACAGAATCTCAAATGATACAAAGAAAAGCTACAGATGAGGAACTAATAATTCCAGGACAGCCTTGTTTTCAGACAGCTCCCTTTCAAAATGCTACTCTATTTACTCACTGGGCATTACCAAAGCTACTAGAACAGGTAAATTCTTGATGTTTTCATAGCTATATGTCACCTTATTAATCATTTACCTATAGCCCTTTAATAGTTACATATATCAGAGGATCTTCATCTGTTAAAAAAAATATATCAACTTAATAGTCCCTTAAACTTCGAATTTGAGATAGAACTCAAATAAGATTTTTTTATTTTTCTTTGTACTGAATCCAGTTGTTTTATTATTTGTTAATATAATTAAGATTTAAAACACATTAGGTGATAACTGTCTCAAATTCGTAATAGAAGCAATACATAAGACAGGATGGATGATCAATAAAGTTATTCTTATTTATCCAATTTATTAAAAACAGTTGTCATCATTTAATTAAGGGAAGCATTAAGGATACGTATTTCACCATTTTCTTCAATATTTATTTGACAAGATGACTAATTTCAAAAGAAATGTATTCAATATTACTAAAGGCAGTGCCATCTTGATTGAAAGAACTTCAGAAATAACACAGTTAAGAAATGTAAGTAAAATAATGAAGAAAGAAGTGATCAAAACACTCTTTGTCAGCAAGCACCTATGTTCTTTGCTTCACAGAATGATGTACATTTACTAGGGGTGAGAAGATCAGCAGAATCCTATAAGCACAGAACATAAGCATCATGTTATAAATAAAAGCTACTTATAATGGAAAATTTCCATTCTATTTTATAGCCTCAATAGATAACAGTATAATTTTACTCCTATTTTTGAGCACTTAGTATGTGCCAATACTGTATGAAATATTTTATAATTTATTTCCTTTATATTTTACAATTTTTTGGCTGCCAAATATCTTCTTCTTTATCAATTTCTTATATAAACATACTAGGATGTAAGAATGCCTATTGGCTTTCTTGGACATAATGATTACTTTTTTAGCTTCAGTACATTTTTTTTTTTTTTTTTTTGAGACAGAGTCTCACTCTCTTGCCTGGGGCGAGTGCCGTGGCGTCAGCCTAGCTCACAGCAACCTCAAACTCCTGGGCTCAAGCAATCCTACTGTCTTAGCCTCCCGAGTAGCTGGGACCACAGGCATGCGCCACCATGCCCGGCTAATTTTTTCTACATATATTTTTAGCTGTCCAATTAATTTCTTTCCATTTTTTAGTAGAGACGGGGTCTCGCTCTTGCTCAGGCTGGTCTCGAACTCCTGAGCTCAGAATGATCCACCTGCCTCGGCCTCCCAGAGTGCTAGGATTACAGGCGTGAGCCACCGCGCCTGGCCAGCTTCAGTACATTTTAGTTGCATTTGCTCAACATTTTTTTTTTACATCAGGTTTACTGAGGTATAATTTACATAGAATGCATTTTTGTAAGCTATTACATCCAAGAAGGGATGTTTCAAAATCTAGTATTTATTTTTTAAATATTATTTTTATTGACAAATCCTTTTGTTTTTTTGAGAAGGAAAGAGTTTATTAATTTGCCAGCAAATGAGGAGGTTGGTTGACACCTGTCTCAAAGTACCAACGTCCTCCTTTTGAGCAGAAGTACAGAGCTTTTAAAGGTTCTGATCAATCCCATCTTTGGCTAAAACAACCTTGGGACTGTGATCTCCACCCAAATAATTCCCTTGAGCCATCTCCTGGGGCACAAAGAACAAAAGACATTCCCCTGCCCCTCTGGACCAATGGCCTGAGTCGGGGATGCAGGTCCTAGTTCTCCAAAGGGAGTGGGGGATGTTTTAAAGAGACACAAAACATTATTGTGTACATTTACGGGTACAGAATTTCAGATAGACCAAATATAATATTTCTTTAAGCAGCATTGTTCATTGAGTTGATGGCAGAGCTGAACACATAGAAGATATGCAATAGATTTGTTGATTGGTTTAAAAGAAAACCTGTTGCTTTAATTAATCAAATATCTTCCCTCAGAGACACAACATGATTTCTAAAATGAAATAATTTCAGTGACTATGAAAACACAGAAGAAAAAGATAGCTGATCTCTAAATGTCATTTTAATTCTATTAAATGTTCACCAGATACATTTTTCATTTGTGGAATAATTTTTTAGATTTTAAAGAAATTCTATGGCATTTTATTTTAACTCAGTGAAGTTCAGGTACTACATTTGAATTGAAGGTAAGAATAATGTTTGTTTTCTTTAACAACTTTAAAGAAAGAAACAAAGCAATTTTGTAATTATTCATAATAATTAAAAATAAAAATTTAAAAAATAAAAAATGCAAAAAAATAATTTAAATGAGAAAGAAAGGACAACACATCTATCACGGATGCATAGGGATTATTTATACACATAGATTGCAAAGGAAACAAGAAAAGAAAGAAAGAACAAAATTAGGCCCAAAGACAGAAAGATGTGCACATGATCAAAGGCAGTAGTTGTTGCAAAATACAACATACCTAGATTAGCAAATAATGTTGTTTTGGTTCAGTTAGCATAGCTGGAGATACCTATCTTTCCAAGAGATTCCAAAGTCATTATCTAACAGAATACCTTTTATAATTTTTAACAAGCCAGAGAACATAGGCAAAGAATGTGGTATATAAAGCTAAATTCTCTTGCCACCCACAAGTACATAAAATATTTCAGATATCAATCTCAAGTATTATGGTTTTGTTTTCTAGACATGCAGAAAGAGACTGCCTGTATTTTAGGTATTGCTGACACAAACTTATCCTAGAACCTGGCTTTATTAATATTCCATTCTATTTGTGAATGGAATATAAAGAGTATATGAAACAATGACTAAAATCTGTAGGAATAATGGTGAGAAAAACACAAAATCCAGGATGAACTAAGGTTTATGAGAATGCTAATGATAACATGTTTGGAACAAGAATAAGAGTAGAAATACTGGCTTATTACTTGAAGAAGTTAATGTAAGGGAATCAAAAGGAGAGTAAGCAACTCAATTACACTTCCATCTTTTCCACCAAGGGGAAAAATCCACAAATGGGAAAGTTCAGTGCTCAAGTAAGTTAGGACTGTTATAACAAAATACCGCAGACTGGGTTGCTTAACAACAAACATTCTGGAGGCTGGAAGCCTGAGATCAGGGTACCAGCATGGTCAGGTTCTTGGTGACATTTCTCTTCCTGGTTATGTCCTCAGGTGGCCTTACCTTGATGTGTGAATGCAGAGAGATCTTATATCTCTTCCTCTTTTTACAAGGGCATAAAAATCTCATCATGGGCACTACCCTCAAGACCTCATCTAAACCAAATCACCTCCCCAGGTCTCCACCTCCAAATATCACAACTTTGGGGATTAGAGCTTCAACATATGAATTTTGGGGGGGACACAAAAATTCAATTCATAGCAAACAGAAAAGGGTCATTAAGAAGGAATATTCACCAAATGTGAGAGATCCTGCACTGTTTGAATTTAAGCCTCAGTTCCATCAAATTACACTCCAGTGCATAAAAAGAACTTAGAGATGTCATTACATCACCACTCAAATAACATCCAGCTAGCATGGCACATACCTGGAGAACACACTTTAGTCCCATACGTTATTCTCAAAAAATGCAACAAAAATCTCTTTATGATAGTGACAGTTCTGAACAATAGACGCATTGTCTCTGAAATATCACGAGAAGTGAAAAGAGTGTAAAAGGACTGAAAATGACAAAGGGCCTGGTTGTTAGGAAGATTCTTAAAACCACAGACTAATAAACCTGATGTCTGCCCTAGCCAAATTCTGTAAGAGATAATTAAATAGACAGGAAAATTTTAAAAAGACAAAGCTAATCATAGGAACCACTGTAGCTTCATGAAGAATAACATCATGTTTAACTAAGCCACATTTTTCCTTTTGATAGAGTTATAAAGGTATCGCTGATACTTTTTTTGGTCAAGTCTGATGATATTTTCTTAATGAGATGGGAGAATG
This sequence comes from Propithecus coquereli, assembly GCF_000956105.1. NCBI lineage: Eukaryota > Metazoa > Chordata > Mammalia > Primates > Indriidae > Propithecus > Propithecus coquereli. Next base: position 4,370,977 of record NW_012153063.1, on the reverse strand, counting down.
CTGTCACTTGTAAATTAAATGTATGGTTGGCTGCAAAACTGTACCCACAAATTGTTAATCTATCAAAGTCAACTAGAATTGTTCTTGGAGTTGTATCTTCGTATTAGTCCTGTTCAGTAGTAATGTGAACAACTTGGAAAAAAACAGGGAAGTGTGTATGTCTCTGCAGAGGGATCTTTATAGCACAATTGCAAATAAGAAAAAAAATTGAGAATTCAACCTGGTTTGGGTTCTGCCTCTTAACTTCCTTCCTAGGTTAGTGACCTAACTATGCCATAAGTTAACGAAATAAACAACTTTAATTATTTATGAAATGAAGAACTAATAATGGCCTCATCAACATATACCTGATATTCATTCATGTGAAGAAGAGCCGGCAAAAGTTAATCATTACAAACCCACTATGTGATGTGAAAATAAATAATGTTATTTTCAATTGTGTTCATACACTTGCTATATTCCTGGAGCTTAATAGTTATACTATCTATTACACTAATTAATTTCAAATATAGCATATTGCATTTCACCTGAAGTTCCACATTTTGTAAAAAAACAAAAAAATAAAAAACAAAAACACATTACATAAGTAAAATACATAGTAAAAAGGAATCAGAATGGTAATGGATCTAGAAACATGTGAGGAAAACCAAAGAAGCCAAAGATACTTAACCAGCGGCAGTAAGATTAAAAGAGAGAACATGAAGTGAAATATATATGGAGCTAGCATTATATGTGCATGTGAGAGAGAGAGGGAGAGTGTGTGTGTGTGTATGTGTGTGTGTGTGTGTGTGTGTGTGTGCACGCATGTTGGTACAAGTGGCACAACCAGGACAAATGAATCAAATTTATGGATAAATATATTTTCTGAATGTAAGGAAAGATTTTCTAATAATTAAAGCTGTCTAGTTCTGGAACAGGTTGCTTTGTAAAGTTAAAACTCCCCCTCAGTGGAAGTGTGTAGAGGGTGGCTGGCCACCTGTCAGGGATGTAATGAGCAGAATCTGTAAGTAGATAGGTGGGTGGATAAAGGATCTCTGAAGGTTTTGTAAAGCTCTTAGATTTTAATAAAGGATAGAACAGCAGCAGAAGCTGTCTTATTCTTTGCAAAGCCAGTGCCCACCAGGGAGTGAGGAACATAGCCAGGCTTCCATAAATGTCTGTTGAACACACTGATAACAAACAGAGAATCTATAGATAGTAGTAAAAGACATGTATGGAAAAAGAAATGAATGAAAAGTCAACAGAAATAGAAAACAGATCATTTAATCTAATTAAATTTGTGTTCTGTGATGAAAGCGGAATGGAATTCTTAGGCTGCATGACATTTACCAAGACGCTTGAAGAAATTCTCCTCTTCATCTCTTCCATTTTCCATCCCACTCCCTGGCCCACCTTCGGAAAGCTTCACAGCACTGGTGAATTTGACCTGAGACAAAAAAGGAAAGTAGTCAGATAACTAAATTCAAAAGCAAATTTTTGTGGTTAGACTAATCCTTGACTTGAAAAATAAGTTGTTTAGAACATGAAGTTTACTTCATTCTCTGGCTTCACATTTGATTAGTTTAGTCAGTGTAGTTCATTCCCATGTGCCAAAAAAGACATCACTATTATAGAAAAAAGATCCAGGTCATAGGTTGAAAGCTAAATAATCAGGTGCTATAAAAATAATTGGGATATTCTTAGAGTTAAAATAAGATAAAGTCCAAACTCAAATTCATGATCAGCAAGCCATATTTAGCCTTTATGAATAACACCACAATTGAGAATCAGGCCAAAGTGCAAGATAGCCCAATAGAATATTTTACATCTCTGTGAAAGAATCAATATAAAGTAATTTATAGAGTGTACTATAATTGAAGTGCAATAACATGATTTTCTTTCTAAGAATTAAAATGTGTTCTTCATCTTGCCTTTAGGTCAACAGTTGTCAAAACCTTCAGCATGGCAAGGAAGCTATAGGCCACACAAACACAAATACTTGACCAATTTTTTTTTAGCAAAAAGAAGGTGAGGAAGGAATTATAAACATATAAATATGATCTTGCTATATTATTTTTATAATTTCAGAATATTAGTTTTAAAACAGACTAGACAGAAGGAAACTGGTTTTAGTGAGATTCACAAAATAGGGTGGAAGCAAATAATTTTTATACATATAAAGAAACTAACTCTTATCATATGCTGACACTTAGGTGTACAAGTGACCAGATCATGAATCATCCACAGGGAAGGACTCTTGTAGGGAATGTATTTCACTGAGAATCATTACCTGTATCAAATCCTATGCTGTTACCATGCTTGACAGTGTTATGAAGGAGCATTTAGTGAAAAAAGTTATTCTGAGTTTCTTTATTCCTTTCAATAAGGAGAATGGTTCAGATTATGCCAAAAGTAATGGAAGGAGGATGAATGGTGTAAATATGTAAAAGGAGTCACTATAGAATTACTGGATCCTTGGATAGGGGTTTAGGATGTCAGTAAATTCACGTATATGTTAAAAGTTAAAAACAACTGAGAAATAATGCCTATGTATATCTCTGTATCTCCATTATATTATGTAATTTTTTGCCACACTTTTTCTTTTCTCCTTCCTATGATAGCTTACTATTTCAGCATTTTAGTTTCCATTGCTCATCTAACAAACTCAAGAGTTTCTTCAGCTCTTCCTTATTGGCCCCTCCAGGTGTTCAGCATTTCCCAGCCCTGACATTTTTCTATGAGCCACTCAACATTCCCTTACACAAGTAATGTCCTGTTTACCTTGGAGCTTTGCCTGATGAAAGACAGTCGGTCCACAGAGCTGATGTCCAGGAGGTCCTCCACTCCATCTGCCAGGCCCGAGAGGGAGGATCGTTTCAACCAGTTTCCTATTTAATAGATTAAAAATAATTAGAATGATAGAGCACTTTCTACCAAAAGTATTAAACAAAAAAGTCAACATGTTCCTAACAATGAAAGTTAAATGGCTTGATATAAATAGAAGTGAAAACAAATTGTTTTCAATGTACATGCTTTGAATCAAATTGTTCAGTATTAGACTATAAAATTACATGAGCTAGTAGTCCAGGACAAAAAGAATCTGATTCTCTTCAGTGAACAAAACCACAATCCATCTAGTTATCCTTGACAACTTTCACATCTCACCTCCTAAATGTCTCTCAGATCCGTCCACTTCTGTCTACATGGTTACAGCCCAGTCCAAGCTTCCATTGAATTATAGCTGGACTATGGGACAGCTTTCTATCTGATCTCCCTCATCTACACATGCTCCCTCCTACATGATTTCCGTGCAGCGGTCTTTCAGGAAAAGTTTACCTGCCTGTATTACTTTCCTGTTCAACATCTCACCTTAGCTATCTAGGGATGTAGGAGGAAGAGCCAAACTGCACTGCAAGGCCTCACATGCTCTGGCCCCTATTGTTCTACCACAGTCATGCAGCCACTCGTCCCCTCATTTCAGTTCTTGCAATTTCCTCCATCCTAATACCTTTGCACATACTGCCACCTGGAGTGCTTTCCTCTTCTTTCTCCTAAGTATCACGCAGATCGTAATGTCACCACCTCCAGAAACCTTTCCTGATTCCTACATCCTCCCCCCATTTAAGTCATTCTCATTGTTGCATGCTTTCATAGCACTATGTCTATTACCTTCATAAAATTCATAGTTTGCAACTATACTTAGTTGTAGGATTATCTGCCCTAATGATTGTGGTTTCTGCTAGACTGCAAGTTCAGCAAAGTTGGGCAGGGGGACTGCATGTTTTGGCTCACTATTTAATCCCTGATGCCTAGCAGGGGAGGTACATAGTAGGGGTTTGAGAAATACCTGTAAAAAGAAATGAATGAATGAATGAATGAATGAAATAGTCAGCCCAGGTCTTGTGACTTGAAGGCTTTCTCTTTCTTTACCCTTCCATGCATTGCTGTTTTGATTATGAGTTGATTTGAGGACATGGTAGGTAAAAAGAGAATCCATAAATAAATACAGACATACTTTTACCTATGGGGAGTTTAAGCTTCTTCCGGAGGGAAATTCTGCGGGATCGTGAGCGGGCACGCCGATCAGAGGTAGTCCCTGAATGGGCAGTGGTACATTCTGAAGTGTCCTGCTCAGACTGGCTGCTGGTGTCACTTGCCGCACTCTGGGATTTGAACATCTTGCGCCAGAAATCTTTCCTCCCCAGGTTGCCTCCTTGCATTTGCTCATCACTGTAAGCAAGCAGAGGACAGGGTTAAGTGTCCTACAGCACATGTGAAATTCTCCTAAATTTCTTTGAATCTCCTGCCAATGACATTTAGGCAAATCGTGCAGAATGATCTTTGATGAGCTGGGATGTGGGAAGAGTGGGTGAGAGTGGAGGAGGGACACCAAGGTTGACCCTCTGAGCTCTTCTTGAAAACAGTCCTGGCTCAGCTATCAAATTGAGGTTGTCATTTTTTTTCAACTTTAATAAAAAAGATTAAATATTATTGCAGGTATTCACCTGTAGCAGAAGCACTTAAAATGTCAGTAAATATTCTTAAAAGCTCTCTGGGGCTTGTGCAGCACAGTTCCTCATTCCCCACTTCCCACCCCAGTATAATATCATATTTGACACTAAATAAACTTACAAAAAATATTTGAATGAATAAATAAATGAAATGCCATCGCCATGCCCAGGAAATGCATCATCTTACAGCAATTAAGCCAAAGAAACTTAAATAGGGTCTAAAAGTAAAATATAAGTACAACTCAATAAGACAAATAAGAACACCTGCAATAGAATTTTTGACCAGGGCATTCCGCAAGGGAAAAAGACAAGTGGCCAATAATATGGAGAGTTTAATCTCCCTAGGAATAAAAAGAAGTCAGTTGACATGAGATCTCTATTTTCACTCACAATATCGGCAAAGATTAAGGGTGTTGGGGAAAGAAGGCAATGTTTGCTATCATACTGCCAGTGGTGGGGTAGAATGATTCAAACTTTCTGGAAGGTAACTTGGTAATATATTATCCAAAGCCTATATCAGCACCCTTGACAGAGAAATTCAATTTCTGGGAAGTAATCTCAAAGAAATGATGGGACAACATACTAAGATATAGATATTATACAAGAAGGTCAAATACTTACTGAGATATTCTTGGTCAATATTGAAAAAGTGGAAACAATGTAAGTGTTCAACATTCAGGAAACAATTGAATAAATTATGGGATTCACATACAATGATATCCTCTGTAGTTATTAAAACCTTATTTTAGAAGACCATCGATATGGAAGATGTTCATTATATATGGCAAAGTTAAAAGGCAGTGATCAAATGGTTTAAATGGGGTAACACTAGGTTAATTTTTTTTCAAAAGTACACATGTGACCATATGTCTGAGTGTGCTTTCTATGTACATATGTTCAAAAATGTACCCAACATAATATACCAAGAATTTATGGAGCTTATCTCTAGTTAGCGGTATTTTGATTCTTAAACTACTTTCCCTTTATACTTTTCTGTGTTTTCCACATTTGTCAGCTTGAGTAACATATATTACTTTAGTAATTTGAAAAGGAAAGGTTATAGAAAATACTTTAGCAACATGCGATGAAATTTATTTATAGGGTTTTAGGTAATGATTTGCTTATAAGCTTTGGGGCTGAATTCTGAATTGACCTAAAATTTGACAGTACCATGTATGGTAATCATTTCCTGGAGATATTTATATCGGGATCCAGATTTTACCTCTCAAAGTCTCATCAGAGTACTGAATATTTATTGATATTTATTTTAAACTGGACATTTTTATCAAATATGGTATGAATTTAAATCAGTTTTCTGGAATATGACCTTTCAGCTACATTTTACCAAATGAGCACAGGGTCTGAAGCATTTCTCACCTTTGGGGGACACATGACACATGATGAGTGTATGACTATGTGGTCTGGGTGGGAAAACATCCAGGTAGGCTATAATTTATCATCTTTTTCAATAAAATGTTACACCAGCTTTGTCCAACGGTGTGTATCAATAATAAGTTTCAGAGAAATGAGTGCATAAAACCACTTTAGTATTAGTCAGGTAATATGACTATTTAAGAAGGGAGATGGAGAAGAGATAAGGCAGGAAGGGAGGAGGGAAGAAAAGAGAAAGAAAGTAGAGGAGGAACTAGGATTGTCCAAAGTGACACCCACCTTTCTCCAGTGCTAAACAGAGGACATCTGACATGCTTACCTCCTGGGGCTACTTGGATCAATGGGAAAGTCCCACACTTGACATTTTATGACATCCCTCTAAGTGGAAATATTTTTGTAGAGGCATATTAAAACATATATCTTCATGGAAGGAGAAGGAATAGACGTGTGCTAAATGCTGAAAAATTAGGTGGTGTTTATAGCACAGTGAACAAAAAGAATATTTTGGAATTTAGAAAACTTAATCACCTATAAAGATATAGTAGATGGTTTTATTTTTTAAATCCAATTTGCCTATTAGGTCATTTTCATTGATCAAATTAGCTTTAATACTTGCTGGTGCTATTTGGGAAAAAATTCTTTCCTTTTTTTGGGTAGACTTTGTGTATAAAGTCTTTTAACTCGTCTTGTGGTTATCCAGCCACAGAACTTTGTATTTCACATTGATTTTGTTTTCCTTAGAGCTTATGTTTGGATTTTTACCATGTCCCTAATGGCTACCTTAAAAGAAAAACTAAAATTCAATTTTGAGAAAGTTAAAGAAAACAAAAGCTTAATGATAATCTGACAATTTTACCCTTTCTTTGATTGATTGAGTCATTCATTCATTCATAAAATATATATAAGTACCTACTATGGGCCAAGCCCCATTTTGGTATTGGGGTAATTACAGTAAGCCAAACCACACAGGGTCCCTGGACCCACAGAGTTTATCTGCTTTCTCCTCACCTTTCCCTACCCATTTAAGGTCAGTCTCTAAGATTTCGAAGTTCTACAAGAACTGTGTGGGCTTTTTGTTCTTCAAAGGTTTTGTTTGCTTGCTGCGGGTTACCAAGGCCCTGTTTAATGGCTGTTTGCTTCTCAGCTTTGATTTCCCTGACTATGAAGAAAAAATAACATAAAATCTTATACCTTGAACACCCTGCAGAGTTCCTGGAAGAACAATCATTTAATACTGAATTGGGTTTTTGGGAAGCAGAACAGTGTACCTAAAATGATAAATAAATATTGATCATTCCACTTGTGTGTTAATAGTTCTCAAAAGGAGAATAAATATAAATGAGACTTGCATAGAATTAGGTTGTATATTTAGTGTCTACAGTAACCCTTAAATTTTCTGGGGACACTAATTTAAAGATGTTTTTGATTTTGCCATTGTGCAAAGTGGAGATTAACAGATGTCAGAGGACATTGGACTGGATCTCAGGAGAGGCGGCAGGTGCAACAGAATAGAGACTATGTTTCAGCTAAAACTGAGCACTAGAGAAGTTTCTATTATTTCTTTTTAGAAAAGCTTTATCAAGATCGTTGACAGCCATTCAAACATTTAAATAAAAAATATTTATAAGTGATTTTAAGCAAGAAAGTAGATGACAGCCCCATTCCACCTAATATATATGCTATTTGTCAAGATTCTTTTGCAGGAGTGTGCACGAAAAGCAGAAGTGGAGAAGAGACCGGAGATGGAAAATGTCGTTAGGGAGGCTTCTTGTAGACACAGGCTGGTTGGTTGTGACTTCAGCCTGGAGAGATTAGTGGCATTGGGAATGAAATGTAAAGGGCAGAAGCAAGGCAAAGGTCAAAGGAAATGAAAAACCAACATGAAAACAAATAGCAGTTTGGAAAATAGAACTTCTTCCAGTGTGAAATGTTTAGCCCTCTGTGTTGGAGGCAAGACCAATGCTACTTACTGCTCTGGAGTCTGTGAGGGGCGACCAGACATGAAGCTGCGACATTCCTCAGGTGCAGAGGACACCTGGCCTTTATCCACAATGCTTCCCGCCTCTGACCTATGCAAATTGTGCATTCCTCAATTACAACAGAGCAGGACACCAATTCTTAATACTTTATCTGCTTCGTAAAAGCAAAGCATTCCGTTACAGACAACCTATATGGCCTGCAAACATTATGTCACCATGAGTCTATGTTGCATGGAATTAATAACCTACCATTTAACTCATGACTTAGCTGTCTTATTGCTTAACAACATCATCCTTATTGCAAACCGAGTCATTAACTGCAAGCAGGATTTTAATTGTAGTTTCTTTTAATCTCCATAAGTGGAAGTTAATATATAATAGGCATAGAAATATGTTTACTAGAAGGAAAAACAACATGGTACTGCTCAACAATCTGTCTTTTGCCACATTTAGAATATCACTTACTGAACAGGATGATATGATATCAGTAATTGCTTTTCCTTTTTGGATAAAAATGTAAATTATGTAGAGAAGTGACTCAAACATAGAAATAACATTTTACCACATAATTTATAGTTATGAAGTGAAGTTCAAATATATGAAAGTTCAGGAACAACTGAGCTCTGATTCATACAGAGGAGCATTTAGTTGACAGTAAAATTATTCCTGGACCACACCAGTGATACCAATCACACAAGATAGTTTTACCATTCCTGTGCCGAAGTTACATCATGTCAGGAACCACAATAGACAATACAACAGATTATATTCAACTGACGCAATGCAGATGCCAATATTCAGAGAGCTCAAGCTTCCAACCTTTTACTGCCTGCAGGTTTAGATTCCTGTTCATTCTCCTCCACCTTTTTCCCTGGTGCTAACTTCTCAGCACTGTCAAGCAATGCGCTGAGGGCTACTCTCCTGAAGACATTCCCATGAGCCTCTTTGATAAACTGGACCAGCTGACGGATGTCACAATACAGCCCCTGTTTGGAAGCAAGAAGGAAGTTTGGAGAGAGAAAGATAGCTATGTGATTAGATAGTTTCACAGAAAGAAAGGAAGAAGGTAATTCCTTAGGCTTAGATGAGCATTGGAATCATAAAAGGAAGACAGCTTACTGCTGACGAAACCAATAGTATATATACCCCCTCTTCACTGTTCCTATAGAAGAACATTACCAAGGCCCTTGCCAGTTATCCTTAGTGTGAAAAAGGATGGTTACCATGCTTCATATCAGAAAGTTGGCTGTATCATTGGAAAGACGTTAATTTACATTTTTAACCATTGGACTCCCAAGCTTTAATTTTTTCTCTTAATTGTGACTTCTGAAGAAATGCCTGCAAAAAAAGGTGGAGATTTCAGCCCCTGTTCAGCTTTTCCAAATTTTCTGCATGATTGTGACAAAATATGTTGTCTTTTAGACACATCTATCAATGCCTGATTATGCAAAGGATGATGCATTTTGCTGGACAGATTTAGCAAATTATATGTGTGCTGTAGGCCACTTGAACATGAACTTGACTATGAACTCAAGGTAGTGGAGGACTATTAAAACCAATATATTGGTTAATCAATATTTAAAAATATATGCAGGACATTTTTTTTAAGAAATTAAGCTTTGCATCCAGCATACCCTCCTCTCTCTTCCCTTTCTAAGAAGATTTGTCTTAGAGAAATGTTCATGGTAATGCAGAATGCAGAAGCCTAAAGAACACTTACCTTGGTAGCTTTGGTTGTCAAAACCTAAGAGCACTGGGACAATTATGCCCATGATATTTAGGAAAGCAGAGGGAAGGGCCTTTGAGGAAAACATGGAAAGAGTGCCCTTTGGGTCACTGTGCCCTTCACTGTGCTCTCTGATGTATCCTCCACCAATGGAGCAAGACCCCAAAGGGCAAGGATTCCAAACTTACCAGAGGGTGCATAGTCCTAAGCATGCTGCAAAAAGCACTATGTAAAATAATAGGTATAGATGAATAATTAAGACCTGTGGAGGCTCCTCAGGCCCTAGGTGCTATCTAAGATGTGAGGGTCTTTACACCAAACCACGAAGTGAGGAAACCCAAGAATGACCATTCTGGTGGGATAGGGGTTCAAAGTCAAACTTAAGATGATTTTTTTAAAAATTAAGAAATACAGTATTTTTTCTATGCATGAATTTGTGAACAAAAATTTATAAGCACTCACACATCATCGATTTATTAAATTACTTCTTGCCATGAGTAAATTGCATGCATGTATGGCACCTGTGTTGTAAGAACCTTGGTGGGTTGACTTTGACTGTCAGCAAAGTTAAATTCCTTTGGTTTGGAGTTTTATTCTGTTTATCTCAAGTTAAATCAATTGTTTCAATAGTTATAATAACTTAAAATAATTTCCTTGATTTAGGTAGATCAGCAGATAGTGTCCATATGTGTAAATGGGCCGATTTCTGTATAGGAGTCATAATGTCTATTAGATTGGTAAGATAGAGAAATGCTCCTTTGCCTCCCCAAAAGAGCTGACTTCATCTATTCACATCAGATTTGTCACCCCTAATCTACATTTTGTATTCAAACCATAATATTCTTGGTAACAATCATGCACCAACTTTTAAAGCCTGGTTCTCCCTCATGCTACTTGTGACTTCAGTGGTTTAATTAACACAGTCTTCTAAGAAGAGTAGCTAAAAGATTACAGTGCTCAATGAAAGAAAACAAAACCAATTTCAGCAACATATTTGCATTAATTTTTAAAGTAAATATGGTTTCAAATCATGGTTGGTGTAACATTCTTTAATATTTTATGAACCAACAAACTGTGCTCCAGTACCTTCTTTCTGAAGAGCTCGAAATACCTTGCAACTATTTCACCAAACACTACATAACCTTTGAGACAGAAGAGGAAGATAAGTCAACTTGCAGATAGAACGCTGAGTAACAAGTAGGAGAAAAGCATTGCTGAGGCTCCATTTTGTGACTTACTGATGAGACTGGGGAAAATAGATATTTCAACTTTAAAGTGTAAACTTTTAGACTTCAACTTTTCTTCTTCATGGCCATGACATGAGAACTTTTCTCAGAGCAGAGACCGAAAACTCCTGTGGGAAGAAGAGGAGAGCTTCTCACCAGATTCTCAGGGCTGTGCAGTTCGTGTGTGGTTGAAGCGCAGCGTGTGATGAGAGATTTAAACATGGCACTGACGATAATACCTTCCACATTTTGGGCTGTGGATTTGTTGTCCACCGTGGTGAAGTTATTTCCAAACCCGGCCTTGTCTGGAATGCAAGGGCACAAATTATAAGCAATTAAGCTCCATTATCGAAAGGAGTAAGGAAGTACTTGGTACCCAGGAATTAGGGGAGGGCTACATGAAATACAGAAACAGAGAATTAAAGACACCCCTGGTTTAATAACGTCTATGCAGACTTGGAAATAAAGGAATCATGGTCTCCTTCAGAGTTCTTACGAGGACATAATCAATGCATTTGTGGAATGCTTCAATTGATAAATCTTAGCAAAGGAAAAGGAATCAACTGTTACCTTTAAGGAAGAGTTTTAAGCTTACAGTAGTTTTTAAATAGGTGATCACTGGAAAAAAAAGTAAAGAAAAGATCTACTAACTACCCCCTCAGTGGAGAGAGAGTTAACTTGATTCAACCTGTTTGATGGTGAGGAATGCATACTTCTCAATAAAAATCGTTCAGTCTGTTGGAAAGGGAATGGGGTGGGGCCGACCAGGTGAGCTGGGCAGGGAGAAGGAAGAGGCAGGGAGGAGCCCTGCAGGGGAAGTCATGCAGTCACCAGAAAACACTGAGTCCTTTCAAGAACTACAGAGCACTCCCAGACGCTTCCTGGGCTTATAGAGGGGAAAAGCTACGGCCTCCCTAAGGGCCACCTCCTTTTAATTCACACACATGTGAAATGCCAGTGAATTGAAGCCATCAACTTCCATGGCATTTTATGACAGTTTTTCACATATCCAGGGATCTTTGATAGGGGCACACAGGTATTCTGTGGCCTTGCCAGAGGATTCCTCATGGTCTGTGAGCCACCTGTGGACTGTGGGGAAGGGAATGTGCAACTCCAAGATTGATCAGGTAGGGACCTGTGTCTGCTAGGCTGATCCATTGTGATCTACTTCCACACACCTTCCATTTCATCTTAAAATAATGTACTTTATTACCAACCCCTCACTGCCTGTGCCAATTGATGGGGATTATCTTTAGATTTTGCATTAGTGAAAGAGATATTCTACTTATGCCCATAGTTTCTATTTCAAATAGCTTACAAAAGAGAAAAAAAGTTTATAATAAGAGCTTCTCTTGCAGTGTCTCTGCTATTATCCTCACTTCATTGTGTTTTAAATTTATAATGTGCTTGGCTTAAAACAACTCTGATAACATAGATTGTTTCAGGGGTTCTAGAGTGAAGCAATATTTTCTTTTAACATAATGACCAGACCATAAAGCCTAGGATACAGCCAGGAAAACTGCTTCTAAATCCATCAAATATATCTTTATTTAAAATTAATCAACTACTATCATACATGTATTACATGAATAATAAAAGCTTACACTAAGATGTTATTCTTCTCAGACACTAATTAAAATGCATACTTTATTCAACTCAGGCTTCGTGCATCACTTTCATTGCATTACTGCATTTGCATTCAAATGGTACTTGGAGGTGTTCAGTTTATTATGAATGCAACCAGCATTCACTGATCTCCCTATAACTTAGGTCTCCACACTGGAGTTTTCTTTAAGCCATAAAGTTATAAAATAGTTTGTGGGCCTATCTATGGATCCATTTGCCTCGTTTTAAAAAATTATGTATTTATATATGTATGTGTATATGTGTATGTTGAAATTGTGTTACTACTATATTTACTGTAATCGTGTTTTTTTTCCCTGTTTTATTTTGTGAAAAAATTGCCAAGGCGCTTAATTCGGTTCTCGTTTCATTGCTGTTGAACTAATGAACATGATCATTGCCTCAGTTGTCACACAACAGAAGGTCTTATGAGCAAGAGGAGTCCCATGAGTGGCAGTGTAAAAATTGACGGGCTAAGTGAGGATGCCACAGGTTTACCAAATTTTTATTCACTGAGGTAAGTTGTCCTCAGAAAGCTTCTAAACTGTGTCATCAAAGACGATGTGCAAGTTTTTCTTGTTTGTGCTCCATTAGACACACACCGTACGTACACACGTGTATCTTCTCCTCCGAATTCTATCTCCACCAAGTAAGTGTGCCCCTGAAACACTACCTGCTTCACTTCAAAGCGACTTCTCCTAGAACTCAGGTGCGGCTTTACTTACTGTCGGTGACCGGCTCCATACAAAATCCTAGCAAAGCATGCAAGAAGTCCACTACATTATTGAGAGAGTCCTTGTTCACATAGTCCCTCATGGTTTGTCGGAACTGCATCTTATCTAGCTTGTATAGCTTAGTGAGGCAGTTCTGAGCCTGCAATGAAGGAAGAAAAGTGAAAAAGTCACAAGTACCAGCTTAAGCTACGGATACCGTTAGTCTGAGACAGAAGCCTTCAGAAGGCAAGGGCTTTCCACCCACCCCCGCTGGCCAGTGCCAGACAATACTGCTAGCCCCTCTTGTCTCAGTAGAGTGGGCAGAGAAAGACTGAGGAGTCTGAGGGAGTTTACAGTGAGAAGAGCTACTCCTCAGGAAAAACCCAAAGGTAAGGTTTAATGCTGGCTCAGTATTTTCACCAAGATCAAGATTTTAAGATCTTAATGAAAAAAACTCAAAGCATGAAATTTAGGTAAGTGATAGTATTGGCAATCCACCTTTAGAAAACCTCAAAGGCTTTGTGCAATGGGAAGAAGCATGCCACTACATCCGAATAAAAGAGAGAGAAGAAAGTTCATCCAATGCAATGAAATGGGGAAGTGACGGCAGTCTTTGGGTTGAGGGAAAAGGGATAAGGATCAAGAGAGGAGGGGTGGCTGAGTGAGGGCCACCTTAGCTGAAGATGGAGAATGTTGGAAAACCAGGTATAGGCATGGAAGTCAGATTAGAGAGGGCAAACCCTGAGAACTGGGATCTTATCGGGGCCCTTAATGGTGACCCAGAAGAAAACTGAAGCTACATCACCATTTTGACAAATCAAGGCCCAAGGAAAAATTCTTTGAAATTTTGAGAGAAAAAAAAAAAGATTATAAAAGGCTGAAAGTTGGAATTAGCAATAAGCTTCTTCGTATGACCTTGTTATAACCTTTCCATCTGTATCACAAAGTCGGTTGAATATTTTTTTTCATTCTTCCTTTATTATGTTCTAGAAGATTTGAAATCAGGTATTTTTATTCCCAGAGAGTTTGCTAGTTGCCAGATCTTGAGCAAGCTCATTTTTTTTTCTCACAAAGTAAATGCTACTTGCTATAAAATGAAGTTTGCAAAGCACATAGGTAAAATATGTTCTGCATGAAGAAGTATCTCATTATTATTCCACAAAGATTTTGTGAAGATCTTCATTGTAATATTTACTAATCACTTTAAAACCTTGGGTTAGAAAGCCCCAAAGTACAAATTTTTCTATGTTCTCTATAAAATACACCAACAAGGCATAGCTTCTCTTTAGAAGCTATTAAGATGCCTGTATGGTCTATGTGAATTCAATGGGAAGTTTAAGCAAGCATAAGAATATCTAAATATTTCAATTCTGAATGTATATCTTAAACTTCTTTAAGAGATGTAAAACTATTAAGGAATACATTCCTTTTTAATAATTGGGGACCACCAGCTAATGATCAGACTAATAATCTAAGCAATAAGGGATTATATGATGGAATTTCTAGGCACTTTGATGAATCTCATTATAGTAACCTTCTGTTTCTTAAAAAAAAAATTGAGAGGATCTGATCTGGTACAGGTGAGAAATAGTCTTTATATTTTAAAAGTTAAGTAACTTCTGGAAACCCAATGGTAGCAAAATCTGGAAATATTTAGCTTCTTGAATTGGACATTTTCTAGGGAAAATTTCTCAAATTTACATGTCCTGGGCAATGTGTTTACTGAACAGGAATAAACAAATATAATGTCTATAATGAACATTGAATGGAACTATTAATGTAAGATAACAGAGGAAGTATCCCATAAATCAAGTTTAGAAGGCAGGTCAAAAACTGGCTGGATACCCTAACAGGAAGTATTCAGTACTCTTGGGGAGGAAAGCATGGTGAACTAGGTGATAACAGCAACTTTTCAAGTAGCTTCTGATCCAATTAGCCCTGCTTTCTGTGAATCCAGAGAGATCGGTTTTGGTTGTCAGAGCCAGTTTATACCTCCAACCAAACCATGACACTTTTTATCATGTTTTAGCTTTTCATTTCATGAAATCGGTCTTCTGCATGGGGAGTGATATAGTTTCTTTGTCTTTGAAGGCATTTATTGTAATAAATTACTGTAATAAAATCAAAAATTCTATTATATAGTATAAAGATGGGGACTATGTCAGCTTTCTATTGCCTTATTATTATTATTTTATTTTTGGCCTCAAAATCTAGATCTTGGTCAAAAATTTCAAGTTTAAGAATTTAGAAGTCAATCACTGTGGCTATAACCCCCACGTACACATAATAAACTAAAATAATACAACATAATAAAATGTAAAAGAGAGAAAAAGAGAAGCATAGATAGATGGACAGATAGAGAGATGACAGGTGATACATTAAGCAAGAAGTCCAGCATGCTAATACTGTGTGAACATTTCATGACAAAATCTAACACCAAGGAAAAATGAACTAGCATTAGATTTTGACATGATCCTAAAACTCTGCCAAGATATGCCAGAGGGTTTCTGGGACTCAAATTTGCATCAAGCCCTTATTTTTAAGAGAAATATTATATCAATTCCAACGTATGTGTGAGGCAATGATCCCAGCTCAGACTTGCTGTGGAGGTGGAGGTGGGTTATTGTTCACATTGGAAGGGAAAAGTAGCAGTCAGCGTATGCAAATGAAAATGAACTGGAGTAAGACCATGTTGCATTACAGAATTATGCTTGGCAAGTCCAAGGGCAGAGTTTCAAGTTTCACACAATTCAAAGGGATATGATCTCAAATATGCAGAACACAAGGTTCATTCTCAAAGAAGCCAGAAAATGACTGGCTACTTTTACAGTCCTGTTTTGTCCCAATAAGGGCCATTTTCCATATCTAAGTAAGAACAACAAACCAAGTCCTAAACTTTGACTCCTTTCTCTAATATGAAATATGTTTCTACAGCACCCAGGCAGATGATTAAAAAGTCATTTGTCATAGGCCATCAGAAGCTTTCTAAATGTATACATCTGTGCAAAGTTCTTTCAAGCTGCAATCCACATATTCCAATTACATAATTCTTTCACCGATTGAGAGTGAGCCTGCTTTAGGCAGGAGGCAGAATTGTTTTCCTGATTAAACTTTCCTGAGCCTGGGTTTTAGATGTCTTGAGATATCTGGTGGGAATATCCCCACCACAAGACAGTATTAATTACCACTATGAAATAACAATGTTTCTCAGGGAACACTGACCCTCATTGTCAAAGGACTCATTCTTAAACTGGAGGGAAGGAAGAGGGAGAGGAAATGGAATCTACTTTACTTCTCTTACATTCTCTCGGAATACCTGGTGTCTCAGACGATCTCCAGAGAGCCCCCGGTGTCCTTCCCCGCAACCATAGGCACAACCCAAGGACTTCACTATTTTGATGAGCATTGTCAGAGCAAGCCTATGGTTGCTTACGGGTGTACTTTCATCCTAGCACCCGCAAATGAGAAAGAAAGAGAAGTCTGTTTACTTTGCCATTGAGGCTCATTTGCTACTAAGATTCCATTGTATGATCAAAGCAAGTTTACATGTTTTACGGCAAGCACCTGCAATTTGGGAAATAGCATTGTCAATGGCTCAACTTTTCTAAAACCTAGCAAACGATTTAAAAGGAAGAAAAAAATCTATGCATTTTGAACATTCTCTGGTGCTAAAGAATATAAATATAGACCTCTTTATTAGACGACATGCTGTTATATCTTTGACTGTCAGAACGACTACCTAGAGAGGGACGCTGGGGACTCACAGTGATGAAAGCAAATAGGTTTTCTTAGAAACTATCTTCATCTGCAGGCTTCTGATAATACTACCAGCAAGGATTACTGTTATATTTCTCGAATTGATCAAAGTCTGGAACTTTGAAATCTCGTGGCAACTTCTGACATTTTTGAGGGGATTTTTCTAATTGCGTACTTTCTCCGTATTGTAAGACACATGCACAGACAAAGTGAAAATATACAGAACTTTATAAACATTCAGCTTGATTCTCTCCTTGAGACTAAATAGGAAACCCTCCTGAGATGCATTATGAGAA
This sequence comes from Propithecus coquereli, assembly GCF_000956105.1. NCBI lineage: Eukaryota > Metazoa > Chordata > Mammalia > Primates > Indriidae > Propithecus > Propithecus coquereli. Next base: position 4,353,776 of record NW_012153063.1, on the reverse strand, counting down.
TTATTATCATCCTCTTTCTTGCCCTATTTAATCTTTGTTGTTAGCAGAGAACATGGCTTCCATAAAAGGAACTTTCTTGAATTATTTCCAAAGAAGCATAAGGAAGCCGTTGCTAAGGAATGATGCAGAGCCCAGTGTGGGAGAGCCATTTTCTTTGGAAAGCCGCAACCTGCCTCAGTCCTTGTAGCTACATTCTGCTGTCAGCACCAAACCATAAACCTGAGATTTCAGCTCCTGGTCCTTAATTGCATACGATGTTAGATAAGTTATTGATCTCTGTGTTTTAATTTCCTCACCTGTGAATTAAGGATCCTAATAGCTGCCCTTCCTACTTCATATGTCTACTGTACAGAGCAAATGAAATAATGGATAAGAATTGCTTTGAAATTTTAAGGCACTTTTCCGGAATCATATGATCAGGTTGACAAGAAAACTTTGGGGCCAGACATAGAGTACTCAAATGTGGGTAGGGTATGAAAGGGATGGGAGTTATCTATATGTTATCATGTGCCTTAATGTGGTTGGATTGACTCTCTCCTCCCCTAATGTTATCTAGTTGGTATTTCTTGTCTTATCTGTGAGCCCCTGTAGTGGATGTGGTGCTGGACTAGGACTGGAGCATGCATTCTCTGAACAGTTGGAAATGTTGATGCTGACAGCCCTCAGCTCAGTGCCTCTCCAGGAGTGTCCCCAGCTAGAGAGCTGCCTCATCTAACATTATGCTCTCTTCTTGGAGGCAGTCCACTCCAATGACTGCTCAGAGCCATAAAGGGTCGGGGGGAGGGCATTAAAAAGATCCCCTTGCATCACCTAGGGACTACATTGAAAAGCTACCCCTCTCAAAACTCCCCATACTGAGGCTCTTTGGCAACTACACTGAAGTTCAACTTCCCCCTCTGCCCCATTCTGCTTCTATACCAAACAGATGTTGATCCTGAGAGGACACTCCAGTGAAATTCTTAGATGCATAGCTTCATATCTGAACCTATTTCCAGGGAACCTTCCCTAAGACAGCTCAGAAGGTAGCAAATAGAAGACTCAAACTTGCCAATACATACATACATACATATATATATATACACACATACACACAGACACACACAGAC
>NW_012153063.1:4343706-4350245 GCF_000956105.1 Propithecus coquereli | reverse complement strand
TTGTTTCCACTTTAAACCAACACCATATAAATCAATCAACTAATCAATCAAAATTCTTCCCTTGCTTTCTCCTTAACAGTGGTTGAAGTTGGCTGTCAAAAATGTGTTACATAAATTAAGAGAAGGAACTTTATATAGAGGAAAAATTATATTGCTTGTTATAGACTGAATACTTGTGTTCTCCCCAAATTTATATGTTGAAACCCTAACCCTTAATCTGATGATATTTGGAATGGGTCTTTAGTAGGTAAATAGAGTTAAATGAGGTCATGATGGTGGGGCCCTGGACCAATAGGAATAATAAAAGACACAAGAAAGCATGCTTTTTCTCTCTCTGTGTATGCACAAATAAGAGGTCATGTGAGCTCATACTGAGATGGTAGTCACCTACACGCCAAGAGAATAAAACCAAACCTGCCAACATCTTGACCTTAGACTTCCCAGCCTTCTGAACTGTGAGAAATAATTTCTGTTGTTTAAGCCACTCAGCCTATGGTATTTTGTTATGGCAGTCTAAGTACACTAAGACACTACGCAGCTCAGACTCTGAAAGTCTTGAGAAAGAAGCTATTCTTGGTGTCAGACAGAATTATGGCAACAAAGTATATCTGAAATGTTCTCCTGCTGAAATAACATGATCAGAGAATTAGCTCTAACATCGCTTGGATGGCAATGGTTCTTGGCTTTAGAATACCCGTTCCATCTAACTGTTTCTACTAATGCCTCTGAGAACCTACAAGAGATTTCTACACTCACCACTTTCTTGCCATAGTGACTAGTTGCTGTTCTCTGTCAATAAATTGCTGGCAAACAAGCATTGGAAAGATATTAGGAGCAACATTTCATGAAGACACAAAAAGTGGTTCAATCATACCTTCTCTTGGTTCTTATCATTTTTCTCATAAGGTCCACCTCCACCTCCTCCACCTCCTCCTCCATCACCTCCTCCACCTCCTCCATCTCCACCTCCTCCTTCTTCTCCTCCACCATCTCCAGCTCCACTAACTGCAGGGCCCCCGAATCCACAGGTGGAACTTCCAGATACTCCTTTGAACTGGAAAGTTCCCTCACTTGGTCTTTTTTCCAAAGTCTCATTTTCCTTGTTTTCACTCTTCTTTCTATTTTTTTCTACACAGGGCACCACACCAAGTTGAAGCAAGCATTCCACAATGTTTAGTGCCACATCACAGATGCGAGAGCTGATGTCATGGTTAAGGACAAGATAAACAGCTTTCAGAACCACCTGGGGAAGGCAAAGATAAATACAGGATGATATAGTTACCTGCTCTCCCTCTTCCTAAATAGATTTCGTTACTCTGTTTAACCCATTTCCTTAGGCTATTCTATGAACTTGGGCATAAATGATTCAGATAATTTTTAAATTTTCCTATGTTGGTTGCATTGGAAACTTGTGTATGTGCTTAATATAGACTATAAATCACCCAAAGAATTAAAAATGCATACATGTATTATCTCACTTAACTCTTTCAAAACTTGCCATGACATAGACAATGAATGGGAACACCGAAGCATAATGAGTTAAGTACAAAATATTTATATTTGCATGTTTAAATTATGTCCCTCTATTGATTTTAATATTTAAATTATTTGCTACACCAGGTTCCCTAATGTGTAATAAAAATTTAGTGAAATATAATTGTAAAATGCAACAACCCTTTCATTTGCTAATAACTACACTCAAGACAGGCACTCTTGAGAAAGCAAGCTTAAATCTTTTAAGAAGTTCTATTCATTTTTTCTGGCTGCACAGGAGGTTTGTAGTCCTGTTGCTTATACAATAAAAGAAAATAAATGAAGAATTTTTTATGCTCATTCTAGAAAAATGGGACATAGCACACACATGTATAATTATATACGTGTATGCGGGATTCACTGTAGTTTTGTATTATGAAAATATTCTGAGATCAGATCAAATCTAATGCAATGCCTGAAAAAAAAAAAAAGGAAAGGTGTATCTATGCTGGTTGACACACTTGTGAAATTTTTTGTATGAGTAGCTTTTTCACTTTAGGGTTCAATATTTCTAGGAATCTATATGCCTATTTTACCCAACGTTGTAAAAATTGGACCAAAGAGTCAATATCTTTCAAACTTTGGTAAGAAAAATTCTTGCTCCTTACCGAAAGATCAAGCATTCCATTCTTGTGGACAAAGTTATTGGTCCCATCAATATGTTCTGTGTCCTCCAAGTAGCTGTAGTTTATGCAGGAGTCTGTGAGGCTTCGGGGCAGGTTTGCACATGCCAGGGGTTCGTGTGGCATCTCTGGGATAGGCACCTGGTTACAGAGCTTCCTCATGTGCTCACTGAAAAAGTCTGCATAGCCCACGTTGAATGACGCTAACGTGGTATTGAAGGTTGCAACTGTGATAGTGGAGATCTGGGATCGCACTAATAAAGTGAAAGCAACGTCTTAGTTTTCCCTATATTAATCTGCAACATCAGACAATTATGCTATTATTTAAATCATGGTCACAATCAGAGCTGTAGCTTTTGTAAATATTTGATTTATAATCTCAAAGCTATTCTCAACTCCCATGAAAAACACAAAAGCCATTAAGGCCATATAATATGTGGTAAATACTGCAGGTTATAGAAGAATGTGAATTCCAACTGGCTTCCTTAAGGCTGAGGTTAGGATTTAACTTTTGTCTAACATCGACTTAGTTTAGTTGATCATCATAGGAAGATTTTACCCACCGGTTTATGACAGATCATATTGATATAAACTATTTATCTATAATATTTGTTTTTATCTACTGAATTATGGAACAACAAATAAGAATAATTTCTGTCTCTTTTGGTTAAAAGTAATGGAACATAAATTTGTTGTGGTAGCTCATAGATGTTGTTGAATATTTGAAATAAAGTTCAGGGAAGAGAGGGATTAAATTTATGCTTCTATGAGGGCATAAGAATAAGAAATAGAATCATTATTCTGTTAAAAGATCAAAATGAGAGCCTGTCTTGGATTCTATTCAGAGACACGTGTTTGCTCCACATAAAGCACATAAGGCACTTATCTGAAATAGAAACTGCCCGAAAAAAATCGGTGGCCTTGGAAAGCAGTGACTTTCCTCCTGTTGAAGGTGTACAAGCTGTTCAGAGGGATCTCATAGAGGGGATTGAAGCATGGAATCTGCATGTCTTCCAACATCCCTCTTAGCCCTGTGGCTCTATGACCTTCTGAAAACAAATCTGAATGGCTTGTCCTTGCTCTTCCTCTGAGAGGTATGGTATTTATAGTGTGATGTCAAATAGCTGTTGCTACGAAGGATGTGCTAAGAATGGTTAACGAGTACATTACCAAGCAATATAATACAATAATGCAAGTTTTCAAAAAACATAAGGGAGCAGATTATAATGGAAATAGAACATGGAGTAAGAACAGGAAACAAAACAACAGAAAAAGAAACCCGAACTCCTGCCTGCAGGCCTCACCTCCTACCTACCTTCCTTGACGGTGTTTTCTCCATGGCTGTTGGAGTGGTCCGGCAGGTCGCTCACCAGAGTGTGATGGGAGTGGGAGTGCCTGGCGCTCAAACTCTCCATCTCAGTAGCTGCATCCGAACTGCCCCGCCGGGTCAATTTCCCTGGAATAAACAAGAGCACCCATGAGAGGGTTTTCAGATTGGAAAGATTGCTCAGATTTTGCCTTTCCCAAGGACAGAAACGAGAGTGAGGGGATATTAGGAAGAGCATGAGGCAAAGACAAAATGGCAAGAATTGAACTTGCCTTGGGGATATTCGGGTCAGGATGATTGATGAAGCTGCCTGTGATAAGGTCAGCCCCGATCTAAACCAAATGTCAGAAACCATCTGTTGTGGCCCAGGTAGCTGTCAGCTCCTGATTTTAAGCTGGCCTTCTTAATATGCCATCCAGAAAGAAAAAAAGATATTTTTTTCTTTGCTTTGCTTTTTCCTTTTTTTTTTAAAATATCAGAGTTAAATAAAAGTCTGTCTTTAGAGTCACAAAGAAAGTTAACACACAGAGCCCTCTAACGCCATATTTCTACCTCTAGAGTGACCTAAGAAATAGGACAGTCACCTATCTAATTATACAGAATGCTTGCAAAATTAATTCAATTATCTGCATTTCTTTGGCTGTGAAGACACAGCATTATTTTGGTATTGGGGAACCTGTAATTGGGCCAAAATTTCTTTACTGAACTGCTCGAGGAAGATCCAGGTTTGCCAGGAGCCCTAGATCCCAGTCCTAAACAGGTCACCCAAGCTCTGCCCTACTTTGGAAGGACTTTGTGATCACCTAAAATGGTGGTTTGCCAGCCTCCTTTTTCAATGCTTCGCCTGTCTTCTCCAAGCCCAGAGAAACTTCCAAAGGAGAATGCACTGCGGGTGGGGGACACATCCAGGTGGTCCTCATGGAGCAGGAATGGTACTCCCATTCTCCGAGGTCTCCTCTTCCCTGTGTGGTGGAATGGAATGGAGCCTTTCCTCTCTCGGTCTTCTTTGCGGCTCTTGAACTACAGTGATGAGAGATGAAGGAATAGGCACAAAGCAAAAGAAAGGTTATCGTTTGCTTCCCAAGGGGCTCCATGATCTACAGTAAAATACAGGAAATGTTCCCGGAAGAGGAAACCCAGAAAGTCACTGAATATCATCCAGTAGAAATGGGAGAAATTTCCACATGTTAAAAAAGCAAAAGAAACTAAGCAGAAGGTTATATATTCCATGGGTCTTTCTCCAGGGTTGGGTGAGAAGAGTGGTTCTCAAAGTGTGGTCCCTGGACCAGCAGCATTAGCATCACTTGGGAACTTGTTAAAAATGCAAATTTTCAGACATATTGCATCAGATCCTCAGAAGGTGATGTGTGTTTTAACAAGCATGGTAGGTAATACTGATGCACACTAAAGTTTGCAAACCACTGGGTTAGGGTATAAGAATCCCTGAGTCACCACTTAGATCAGCCTATCTCTTTCCACTCTGTTTTTCAAGATTGAGATTCATTGCTTCAGTCAGCCAACTGCAAATGTACGCCACTGCTCACAAGAAGAGTCAGAAAAGATACACTGGTACAAACCCATTATTCCTACCAGTCAAACAAGCTCAACATCAAGTGTGACTAAGAGTTTAGAACTGTTTGGGAAGCTTTCAAAATATACCAATGCATGGGCCTAAACTTCAGCAATTCTGATTTAATTCGTCTGGGATCAGGCCTAGAAACTTATATTTTTAAAGGCTTCTTAAAAATTCTTATTGCAGCCAGTATTGAAAACCTCTTTTTTCCCCCTCAAATGATCAATGTTTTCAGAAAAACTATGGCCATTGCCTATTGTTGTATTCTCAATGAAGGCAGACCTAGCTGCTTACTTAGCAACACTATGAGCTCATAGATAAGTTAATATGTTCTGTGTTCTTCTTTGATATAATTAAACTAATAATTTTGAAAAAGAGAAAAAACACTACATATATATTAGTCTACACATATTATTTTCTATTTGATTATCTCCATACACTTACAGAAGAGAAAAGTGGAGTGGTGGATTCAAAAGAGTTCACTATTTAGCTAGAAGACCTACTTTTGAGTCTGGGCTCAATCTTTGGCAAACTTCCTAAAGTTTCTCAGGGTCATTTTATTATCTGCAAAGTGTGGAGAATAAAAATCTCATTGATTTTAATGAGAACTATTTATATACAGTACTTGACAAAATGACTTGACCCCTAAGAAGGTAAGTTACCATCACTGCTACCATGGCTACCTCCCCACCACACGACGCCAAGTGCTTTACAAACAGCATCAAGATTGACCTTTTTGACAACTCTGAGGAACATTGAGACTAGGAAGCATACTCATACTCACAGAGGGCCTTGCACAAGGCCACGCTGCAAGCCAGTGTTACAGCCAGGAGCTGAGGTCCGTTTCCCACTCCACTCAACACTATGATATGACCCAGAAACACCTCATGCCCCACTGACTTTTTAAAATTACCAAAATATCAAAAGCATCAGCAATTCTACTTACCTTCTTAAAAATGTTCATGCCCAGGTCTGAAGAAAGATCTGGGACTGCAGACCGACGCAGATTGGTCAGCGAAACCTTGGAAAAAGCCTCGGGGCTAAGAGATTTCTCCTCCTCGTTACACTTCATGGTGAGGTCCTTAATAAAGGTAGACAACAATCAGGACTTAGGACTTCATATCTAAATACTTTTCTTATTAAAATTTCACATTTTTAATAGGGATATGCCTACTTTTTTAATATCTATGAAGTATTTAACCTGCATATGTGGACTTTTAGAATCCAAATTCTGCTACCGAGAAGATATATTTCATATCAATTCTAACTTCTGTTTGGAGTTTTCAGAAGTGAGGCTGTGCAGCCCTGGATTTAGAATGCTAAGAAAATAGGGAGACGACGGATCTCTCTTTTTTTTTCTTTCTTTCTTTTTTTTTTTATTTCAGCATGTTATGGGGGTACAGATAATTAGGTTACATATGATGCCCTTACCCTCCCTCCCCCGCAAGTCCGAGCTTCAAGTGTGTCCATTCCCCCGGAGGTA
>NW_012153063.1:4330334-4342091 GCF_000956105.1 Propithecus coquereli | reverse complement strand
GAAAGTGGAAACAACCCAAGTGCCCGTCAATCCATGAGTGGATTATCAAAATTTGGTATATGTTCACAATGGAATATTACTCGATCATAAGAAACGACAGGGATCTCTCTTTTTTTAATTAAAAAGAGTATTTTTCCATTTAATGATTCACTAACGGAAATATCCACATGGGACAAAATATTTACTACTAAAATAGAATGTATTTCTTTTTCACTCTGATATTGCTCATGTTTATTTTCAGAATATGCAGAAAAAATTTCAGACCTAGCTAATTCACATTTAAGTAAACTCAAACAACTGAAACACAGTGCAAGTCACATTTTTGTCTACATTTTCAATGCACACTGTCGATGAGAAAGAGGGGAAGAACAAGTGTTCAAGCTGATATTAGGACATTCATTCATTTATCAAAAAGCAATTTTCATGGAGATGTCACCACATCAGTATGCATTCAGTTGATTTCTCCAAACATTTATAATAAATAAAGCAAGATGATCAAAAAGCAATATTCCCAATGATGACACTGAGACACTGGAAACTTTTGAGTTACACAAAGGAGGTTCAATCATGTTCAGTAAAATGCTAGTGTCACACATTTTATGATAGTAGTAATTAATAGATTTAATGTTAGAACTCTCTGTTAATTAGTACTTTGATTATCCAGAAGACCCAATTTCCCACGATTCTGGATAAACTAAGGCTTATACTAAATTAGCATGTGCAAGAGGTGCACTTCTTCCAATGGTAGATTAAATGCTAAAGAGCAGCAAAAGGGTCCAGCAGTGAAAGATGAAGGGGAAGGATAATGGCAACAGAGTAATCCACCAACCAAATAGTCAGCAATGGAGCACACAAGAGCCGGACGTGCAAAAGGGAAAAAGAAAATCTGTTAACAGCTTAAGTTGTTGGTTCGAATGACAATGGACAGAATTTCTCTTACTTGGGTTTTGTGGGTGTTCACTAGCGAGGGAGCTGCCGCCACCATAGAGCTACTCCTGGGTCTGGGTAGGAAAGGAATATCTGGCTCTGGGGGTTTTTCTGGCTTCTCTTCCAACATGTGTCGCAGCCTTTGCAGATAGTACATCAGAGACCACTGAGTGCCTTCTTCAGACCAGTGCGGCTGGAGTAGGCAGCGAAGAACAGCAACGTCAAAGTAGGTGGCATAGCGGGACCTTTGGCATGGAGGTATCACGAGAGAGGCCCTAATCCGAATGGCAGAAAGAAGATAATTATATTGGCAGTCAAGCTTCCCAAGGGGCAGCACAACATGGCTTATAGCTCTACTTTTCTCATTCGTTTATTCATGAACTTGTCTCTTGTCTGGTTTACTCTAATAGCCTCCTAACTGGTCTCGCTCATCCCACTTTTGCTAAACATTTCCTGAAAGTAGAGACATTGAGAGAGTTTCAAAGGATGGGTAGAAATTGGCCAGGCAAAGTTAAGGTTGGGACAGGAAACAGCATTTCAGTCAGAGGGAAGAATGCCTACAAAGATATTGATCTCAACAATCATGAGTTTGGAGAGGAAATCATAAGTAATTAGTATAGTTGTTGAGTAATTTGGGTGGTGGACAATGATGAGAGTGAGAACTATAGAAATAGATGAGGTTCAGATCATGATGTTTCTTTTATACTAAGAACAGATTTGGCTTTTATCCTGATAAAAATAGAAATGATATTTGACTTGCCTACTTCATTGGGCTATTTTAATTTCAATTGTGAAAATATTATGTAATAGAACTAAGGAAACTGCAAAATGCTAAACAAAAGTTTTACTATGAGTGAAATAAGATAATTTTGAAAATTCTAAATTTAATATATCATTGTCAGATAGGAAAACTGATTTAAAAAATCTCAAGTTTCTGGGATTCCATGATTCAGTTTAAATACATGATATATTCATTACTTAATGTTCAGTCTCGTTCCACTACAAAATAGTTTTAAGCATTTACTCAACATAATGTAATATCTTAGGTATCTTAGGAACAATGAACTGAATGTGTCCCCCAAAATTCACATGCTGTAATCCTAACCCTGAATACGGTGACATTAGGAGGTGGAGCATTTAGGAGGTCATTAAGTCATGAGGGTGGAGTCCTCATGAATGAGATTAATGCCATTATAAAAGAGACACCAGAGAGCTCTTTTGCCCTCTTTTCACCATGTGAGGACACAATAAAAAGATAGCAGTCTGCAACCCAGAAGAGGGCCCTCACCAGAATCTGACCATGCTGGCACCCTGATCTTGAATTTCCAGCCTCCAGAACTGTGAGAAATAAATTTCTGTTGTTTATAAGCCACCTAGGCTATGGTACTTTGTAATAGCAGCTGAGCTGACTAAGGCATTAGTGGATATGAAGGTAAGTTTAACTTCCTCACCTTGAGGAACATACGGTCTAGTGAGGAAGATAAACAATAAATGACAAAATATGAATTTAGATCTTCTGGGATCCAAGACGGTATCTTAAATCTAAAGCCTAAACTTAACCCCTAAGTACAATTTCCTTCTGAATTAGATGATGCCAAAGAGAAATTTTTGTACCCCACCATCAACTAGTAGATGGGTACTACCCACACACAAAGAGCTCCCACAAAAAATTCAGCCACTGACAGTGAGAAGGAGAGATCTTCCTAAACTTCTCTGGCCCATATTTTTTGAATCGAAGATTTATGACTCATTGGTGGCTCAAGAAAATAATTCAATAGGACACAACTACTATTAACCTATTAACTAGAATAAAATCTACAGAGTAAGGGCTTGTATGTTTGGTGAAAATTTTGTCTCACTTCACATGTTTGTCAAGTCATTAGTAAAATATATTTCTTACTGTGTGTTGCAGTAAAAAGTTCAAAAATACAGACCCAAACTATGTCTGATGCTCTGTAAATTATTTTTATAGCCTTTCTACTTCCATATCAAAACATACGTCATACTTTGTTATTGCAACTCTTGTTAATAGCATTGTCCATTGTGTGTGTTGAGGGGTCATTGCCCATGTACACAGTGGTTTTGAACTTTAATGCTCTCTTATAGTCTAACATTCTTGAATTAAATATAAGTTGAAGTTGAAGTTCAAACACAAAAGGTGCTACAATACTAACTATTTAACTGAGTTGGTAGTTATATGACGAAAAGCTTCCTACAATCCCTTAAATTCCTATATATGCTATGCCAGAGTTTATCCTTTTTCCAGGGAACTAGAATACTCTTTGGACATAAGTTACAAGACAACCTTCAATCCATGATAAACTTTCATAGATTCTCTTTCCAACCACTTCTCATCAGTTCTACAGAACCCTACCCCAGTCCTAATCATCAACATCTCTCATTAGGCTTATTGCAATGACTTCCTACTGGTCTCATTGTCTCTTCTCTTATTCCCCCAACCCCTGTTCAAGCCCTTCCAATAGATTATTCGTTCACCCTTAGAATAAAATGCAAACTCCTTACAGTGGCCAATAAGTCCTGCATAATCTGACTGGGTTTATCACTTCGACCTCAATCTCTATCATGCCTGCCCTGATGTGCCAGTTATTGATTTATTGTCTCTCAGCTCCAAATTCATCCTTTTTTATAAATGACCTCTGTTTTAATATCTTTTCAAATTGGCCAATGTGCCACTTGCTTCCTCCTGAGACCCTGATTACACCTCCAAACCGGTGTGAAGGAAAGTAACAACTTTGATTCTCATTTTTACCTGTTTCCTAAAACGTTTTCAATACTCTTTCCTTCCCCCACCCATCCATTTCTCTTTCTTAAAGAAGCATGACCTAACCACTCTTCTCAGCCTATTATTTATACTTAAGATAGTGGGGTTTCTTTTCTCTTTCAGCACTGTACTCTTGGATTTATGAAGAAAAGACAAAGTATAAGGTTGGCTGGATACCGCTGGGTAATTTTAGGTCCTCAAACCTTTGTGACAATCATTTGATTTATTATAAGAGCCTGTGAGAACCGTTGTTTTCTTGCCTGGGCTGCTGTAATTAAGGCAGATATTAGTAGTGCGACAGGATTATTTCCCCGCCTTGGACTAGCTATAGTTATTCTTTACCCTTTACTTTCTGCCCTATATCTCAGAGAATGATATGTTTTTAGTTAGTAAACTAGATTAGGGAGTTTCATAAATTATTTCAAATTTCTAGAGCAGTATTCCATATGAGATGCCAGCAAACCATTTCTATGAGAACCCTAAGGAGGAAAGGAAGGAGAAAGGTCGGGAAAAATGCAGACACCAGGTCTTACCACAGACTTATTAAACCGGAATTTCTGAGGGTGGGCTCCAGGAATCTTTTTTTAAACTACATCCCCAGGTATTTCTTGGCTACTCTTAATAAGATTGAAGGACAGTTGCCCTAGAGAAACATGTAAGCATGATTTCTGCACTTTTAGGCCAACATCAAAAATAATTCCTATATGGAAATGCCATAACTGAGACAATTAATATGTTGACAATTTTGTTCCTGAGGGCACCAGTGACTAGATTTATGTCTCTCTCTGCACACAAAATGTATTTGACTGGAAAGTAATTGCTAACTGCATCATTGAGTCCCGTAGCTGTTAACTACTTTCTTATAGCATATATCATTTCAGCAGATTATGGGCTGCAGAACAGCAAGACCCCACCAATATTAAGCTGTGATCAGAGACTAAAAACATGTCTGCATCTTATGTAATCAAAATTTATTAAGTAATTTCACATTTCAGTTGCTTAATATTGAAAGAGACTCATTTGAAACAATACTGAATTAAAACATTCTGTAGCAAATATTGATAACCTGCAGCACCTGCATTTAAGGTATTATTCAAGCACTAGTTTATTTGATTTAAAGTGTGAGCTATACTGGACTGACTCATCTCTAAAAAGCAAAATTTTATGTCATTTAGGACAGCATTATCAGATGTAATGAACTTGTCACTGACTATTAATAACTGATAAAAGTCATTTTAGTTAACAAACTAATTGGCATGTGGGAGACAAATTTACATAACTACATAAAAATAATATGGGGGAAGCTCATTGTATCATGTGATAGAAAAGTTCTTTTTGACTCTAATATTAAATGATTCTATAAGTTATTTTGTAGAGTAACTTATAAAAATAAAAAATGAAATTTTATAAAAGAATATGGATACAACTTTTTTCTAAATAATGTATGTAAAAATAATGAGAAGCACATATAAAAAAAGTTGATATTTATAGCTACCTAATGTGCTCATGGGTGATTTTTACTTATTTTTTAATATTTTATACATTCAAAATTTTTTCTATAATTAGCATTATATAAAATTATATGCATAAAATAATGTATTATGACAAAAAAGATTTTCAGAAAAGGTAAGAATTGCTTTAATCTATTTTCCAAGCAACTATGGCTGCGGGAAACCAAGTTGTTATGAATTAGGATTGGGAACTGAAACTAGAGAGTATTGAAGGCAGATAAGCACTCTGGAAACAACAGACAATCTACGGAGGCAGAGAACTGTGGAAATCAGTCTTGACCCTATGCAGTATTTAATGAAACATAAATTAAGTCTATGCATATAGTAATTAAAGATGAAATCTCACATTAATTAAAAAACCTAGCTACCTTTTCACTGGTTGCAGAGTGCAGGGAAGACTGATGTGCAGTTCAATCAGGGTCAGAGCAAAAGAGATAATGAATTGACTGTGTTTGATACAAGCAGACAGATCTTGTTGCTAGGATATTAGTATTGTTTTGTTATTAAAGTTCTCTTCGTTTCTGACTAATACATAAACTCTTCCAATGAAGACACATTAGCATTAGCATTTTCTGAAAGTTACCTTGCACATGATTTCCATGGCAACCAACCACTACAGCTAGGCAGCAAGAAGACCTAATTCATTTTTCCAAAGTGCCACACGTCTGAAAAACACATGTGAGCGGATGTGTGCTGTAGGTGACTGTGTGCATGTATGTGTCACAGAACGCATATACATGCATACACATGAAGATGCTTCAATGTAGTAATATCAGAGAATGGGGAAAAATGTTCTCCAGCAAAGAAAAATCTTGGACATTATAGTTGGCTTTGTTTTTACAGGCAAATCAGACTGGAACCGTTAACACTGATTCTGTCAGAGAAAACAAACACCATTTGTGTTTACATTTGTAAATTTTTAGTGCTTACTACGGCTGAGAGGGCCCCCCAGATGGTGAAAAATCGAGTCCTCTGGCCAACAGCCGTCTGAGGGAGCTTGAAAGCAGGTCCTACAAACCAGTCAAGTCTTCAGATGACTGCTGCCCTGGCCAACATCTTGAGAGACCCTAAGCTATGATCACGTAGCAAAGCTGTTTCTGGATTCATGAGCCTCAGAAACTATGTAAGAGAATAGATGTCTTTTGTTTTAAGCTGCTAAGATTTAAGATAATGTGTTATACAGAAATTGATAATGAATACAGATTTTGGTGCCAAGATAAAACCCTAGATTTTGAGAATTGTTGTGGAACTAGACAGTAGGTAGAAGCAGTATAGACTTTGAGGAAAGTGTTTTTTGTTGTTTTTTTTTTTTAAAGCATGACTTGTCTTGGACAGATTGTCAGTAGAATTCCTGAACTTTGAGGAGGCTGCTGGTGAGAAGGACTGAACAAGAAGAAGCATACTATTGGAAACCGGAGGAGGGAGATCTTTATTATGTAGTGGCAGAAAGTTGCTTGCTGTGATGTGGAAAGCTAAAAAAAGGTGCCTAAATAACTGGTTGATCTAACAAAGGAGATTTCCAAATAAAGTGTTGAAGTTGCCTTCTGATTTCTTCTTGTTGCATATAGTAAATTGAGAGAGAAAAGATATGAACTAAAGGAAGAACTGTTAAAGACTAATGATCTGGGACTGGATGATTTTGAAAATTCTCAGCCTCTCCAGATGGCAGATAATGCTAAAATTAAAAAACAGCTTCTAAGAAAATATCAAATCTAGAGTACTGTTGGAAAAACATGATCTAAAGTTGAGCCAAGGGTGAAGAGGTAAGGTCATTTGTTAAGACTTCTGAATGATCTAAGGCCATACCTCAGAATACTGTTTCATCAGACAAAAGGCCCTCTAAAGACTTTGATAGTGTTATTCAAATATGTATATATATGACATCTAAGAAACTTACAGGTGGTGTTCTTCAACAGAAGCCTAAGGTAAAGATGGGATTATCTCAAAGAGATTTGTGGATATGGATGTTGTCCATTCTAGTGGACCCCAATAAAATTCACAGTGGACTCAAGCCTGTAGGGAGACTGAAGTTCATGCTGACACCTAGATTTCAGTTTGGTAAGACCCTGAAGCAGAGAACGCAGAAAACCCTAGGTTGTGCCTTCATTTCTCCCTACAGAAATTGTGACATAATAAATGCATGCTGGTTAATGTCACTAAGCTTGTAATTTGTTACACAACAGTAAAAAAGCAAAAAAACTAATTCAAGTAATTCAAGAAACATACACAGAAACTATTGAAAAGCAAATTTTGGTCAAATATAAGAAGGACATTCCACTAAAGAGCACTATCTAAAAATGAAATGGGATTCATCAGAGAGGACTAAATTCCTCATTGCTTAAAGTGTTTAAGCAAATGTTGTTTGTGCATCAGCTAAGTGATAGGAGATTGTACTGGATACCTCACAGAGTTCTTGCCACATTATTTTTAATTTTTAAAATTATATTTTAATTAACAAATAATAATTGTATAATTATATATTTATGGAGTACAATGTAATATATGTTTACATTGTGGCATGATTAAATCAAACTAATTAACAAATCCATCACCTCACATACTTTTATTTTGTGGTAAAAACATTTAAAATCTACTCTTTTAGTAATTTTGAAATACAGGATGCATTATTATTTCTTATAGTCACCATTCTGTGCAATAGCTCATTAAAGCTTATTCCTCTTACCTAACTGAAATTTTGTACCCTTTGATCAACATCTTCCCTTTTTTTATCCATCCCCCTACCCCCAACCATAACCACCATTCTACTCTTTACTTCTGTGAGTTCAACTTTTTTAGATTTCACTTATGATACAAAGTACTCATCATCATCATTGTCCCAGGACAGTAAATCAGTGAATAAACACAAATAGCTCTGTTTACACAACTAAAATTTCTGTCAAAATTTTATATTCTCAATCAGTAGATTATTAATTGGGTCTCTTGTTTTTGAAGTCTAAATAAAGACACGAAGATAAACACATTCTTTACATATTTTTTTTTTAAAGCACAACATAATAGCATTTTGGTTAAAAAACAATTGTATTTATATGATTCCATGCTTTCAACAATTCTAAGAAATCTTTCAAAAACATTGTACCCATGTTGCCTGGCTTTAGCGCCAGATGGAGGTAGATCCTTTAAAAAATTATCAAATGAAAAGGCAAGTCTGATACTGGGAGAAAATATTTGTGAATCTATTTTTTTTTTAAAATAAAGTTCTATATCCAGAATATAGAAAGAACTCTTAAAATTTAATAATGAGATAACCCAGTTAAAAAGTGAGCAAAACATTTAAATAGACATTTCATCAAAGAAGATTTTCACATAGATAATAAACACATGAAAATATATTTAATATCATTAGCCATTAGGGAAAAGTAAATTAAAAGCACAATCAGATCCCACTTCACACCCACTAGAATGGCTATAATAAAAGATAGACAATAACAGGTGTTACCAAGAATATAGATGAACACACCCTCATATGTTGCTAGTGGGAATGTAAAATGGTGCAGCCATTTTGGAAAACAGTTTGACAGATTCTTAAAAAATTAGACATAAATTTGCCATATGATCCAGCAATTCCACTCCTAGATATTTATCCAACAGAAGTGAAAACCTATGCCCCCAGAAAAATTTGTAAGTGAATGTTTACAGCAGCATTATTCATAGTAGACAAAATGTGGAAACAACCCAAATATTCATCAACTGATGAATGGATAAAGGGAATATGATAGATCCTTACAATGGAATATTATTCACCAATAAAAAGAAATTAGCTACTGATACATGCTATGATGTGGATAAACTCAAAAACATTATACTAAGTGGAAGAAGCCACATACGAAAGACCACGAACTGTATAAATTTACATGAAATGTCTAGAAATACAACCCAACAGAAACAGAAAGTATATTAGGGGTTATCTGGAGCTGGGTGTGGGAATGGGATTGACTGCAAATGGGCACAAGGGATAGTTTTGGATGATGAAAATGCTCTAAAATTGAATTGTAGTGATAGTTGTACAAACTTCGTAAGTTTACTAAAAATCATTAAATTTACTAAACTTAAAAGATGTGAATTTTATGCTCTATAAATTATACCTCAATAAAACTATTTCTTAAATACCTTTTTTTTAAAAAAAACATTATCCACTAGGCTGTAATTTCTTTTGAAAGTAGGGATATACAAATGATCTCAGGGACTCCTGCTGGAATGGCAAACCTCTTGACTTCAGGTATCCATGATTTCAGCAGGGAGTAGGAAGCAATAGACTAGTTCTTATTTCTGGGGAAGATGTTTTCAAGTATATTCACTATGTATGTTAGATAACAGGAATGTTTATAAAGAACACACTTTTAAATTCTCAGTACTTTAGAAGCACTCATTTTAATACAAGGATCTGCTGGTATAAAGTATACTTATACATTAAAACAGGTCCTTTAACATCTCTGCAACGTAATCTTTCAATACCATCGTTTGAGTTTCTGCACTTGAACATTAAAAATAGTATCTAATTCAGATATCTCTTAAATCAGACATGTCTTCCCACTTCTACCCTAGTGTATTGAAATGAGATAGCACATTTCTACAACTATTAATCTAATTATACCTTGACTAAGAATGTGTATACACATATCATGCACATAAATATTTTAAGGAACAGAGGCTATAATAGTAGCTAAAAATGCACATTTAATTTTTGGTGACCAGTGATACATTTCATCTCTAACATTGCAATCAGGTACCTGGAATGTGATGGTCCCCTTTCCTGGGAAGTTTGGGAGGACAGACTTCCATCAAAGGAGTTTCCTCGGTGGCAGCCTGAAATGGTGGCCTTGGGTGAGATGGAATCTGGCTGGAATGTTTCACAGACCACCTGGAGTCCCTTTGGGAGGTGGAGATAGAAGGTTAGTGGTTTTTTTCCTTCAGATATATCATCTAGAATTAATGACCATATTACAAACATGGCTACTTATATGGGTTTTTCTTTTTTCAGCACAACTGATTATAATGTCATACAGGCCGAAGAATTTTGGAAACAGACTTCTAGAGAGCACCTGTGTCATTCCAAGCATTAGGCTAAATACTTTCAAATATTTTTATTTCATTTTGTCCTCGATTCTTTTCTTTTTCATCTCCACATCAAGTATCTATAGGAGAGTTCCAAATTAACAATCCATCATATTGAGGTGAACTGAACAGAGGGGTGAGGCTATAAACAAGCACCAGGTTACTGGAAGCTAATCAAATTGACGGCAGAACGTGAGAATGGAAATGCAAGGTTCAAGTTTTTCATTCATTGTTCATCAGCAGAGGGGTGCAATACATTTTTCCAATTGGACATGATGATCTTTATTCTGATTTATAAGTATACATTCAGCAATTCTCTTACCAAGTAGCTTATTTTAATTACATTGAGCTGCTAAATGTAATGCTGCCCAGGTAATGTGAAATATTTTCCCATAGGTATTATAGATGAAATCTTTCACTAAAGTATAAAGACCCTCAAAAATCTATCATAGTAGTTTAGTCCTTACAATTTCTATTTTTATGCACAAAATAAGGCATTATTCAACCCTGATGTATGTATGGCAAGATCAATACAGTTAGAAATTTCGTGAAGTCCTCCAAACTTGATCAAAGAATCCTTTAGCATGAGTATACTTATGAGTGCCTCATGTTAGGTAATTTGGGAGATTAAAAACAATCTAAGATGAATCTGAGCCTTAAATTCAACAGGTTACAGTTAAATTTTAAGACAGGTAAGTATAGGTTAGAGCAGCATGTCTAACAGAAATGTAATGTAATCCACAAACCGCCACATATATGATTTTAAATTTTTAGAGGACACGTTAAACATAGTAAAAAGGAACAGGTGAAATTAATTTTAATAATATATTTTGTTTAACTCCAAATTATCATTTCAACATATAATCAATATAAAAATAAGAAAGGAATTTACATTCTTTTTTTAATACTACATTTTCAGAATCCAGTGTACGTTTTATACTCTCAATCCAGGCTAGCCATATTTCAAGTGGTGGATAGCCAGATGGGCCTAGTGGCTTCCATATCGGACAGTGTAGGTTTAGACTAATTAGACAGGAGTTCACAGGGAATTGAGATCTTAATTTGTCCTTACAAGGATAAAATTTAGACAAGTGGGACAAGGAGGAAAGAGTATTCCAGTTAGAGGAAACAAGTCTGAGGAAACAGAGGCTAAAATGAGCATGCACTGTAAGTTGGAGGCAATGCTTAACTGACTAAAGGGATGAGACATAAGGCCATTTAAGAGGGATGGTGCCAGGTGGTGGAAGGCACGGAGAATCAGGGACAGGAGTTTTTTTTTTTTTTTTTATTAGTGTGAGCCAATTTACTAGTGAGAAGAAAAGTAGAAATGAATGTCAGAGTACCACCATGAAGAGATTTTAGGTTTTAGTATGATGTACATACTTTGCTTAAGTTTACTATGTCAAATATGTTTTATTTTATTTTATTTTATTTTTTATTTCAGCATATTATGGGGGTACAGAT
>NW_012153063.1:4325887-4328584 GCF_000956105.1 Propithecus coquereli | reverse complement strand
TTCACAATTGCAAAGATGTGGAAACAACCCAAGTGTCCATCAATACATGAGTGGATTAATAAAATGTGGTATATGTATACCATGGAGTATTATTCAGCTTTAAGAAACAATGGTGATATAGCACCTCTTGTATACTCCTGGATAGAGCTGGAACGCATTCTACTAAGTGAGGGATAGGAGTTTTGTCTTGAGCTGATGATCAACAGGATCCACTAGAGGTTCCTAAGGAGGCAGGGATATGATAAAAGGACAGCTTTTATGCATATAATAGCTTATCTGAAATAATGAGTTAATAAGCAAATGATGCATTGGGAAAATTAGTCAGGAATTTTTAAGTGACATTTATGTGAAAGAAGAAAGGGGAGAGGTAGAAAATCCAATTAGGTAGTTCCAGCTCCAATATAGTTATGAGGTCCTGAACTTAGAGGTTAGTAATGGGCATACAGAATACAGAGCTCATCTGAGCAAATAACGAAAAGAACAATGCTACGCAGCAAGAAATCAAACAGAGAAGATTACGTAGAACATAATGCATTTCATTGTACTTGAGATGTCATCAGTTAAAAGACGTACCACTATTTTATGCACCATTGAGAAAAAAAAAAAAGACCCTGTTAATTAAACTGGGACAGTTCATTTCTTATCATTGAGGACTTTTTATTTCATAGTTGTTGAAAGAGCTGTTTTAGACTTATCTAGGCATAGCTTTTGATTATATATCCATCCCAGGTATGTGTAAAAGGAAAGTGTAAGTGAAACAAATTGGTGTAGATATTCTTAGAACTTCTTCACATTTAGAATTATCAATTCAGAGTTGTTGATATTTAAGTTTTTCCAAAGAATAACTTCTTCTGTATCAAGACTGTTATTTCTTAAAAGTATTATTTCTTAAAAGAGTGCTCCACCATTTCCTCTGACATACTTCTGACCCCTATGCTGCAAATTTAGATGCTGGAAATGATCAAATTTATGAGGCACAAGAATGACAACCATATCAAGACTGCTACCAGTAGGGAGACTATAAAAGGCCAAAGATTATCAAGCACACTCAATTTCAAAGAGGTTAAATGTAAAAAATACATTCATCTTACAGCATATAAATCACAGTATCTGTATTTAGTAATTGCTTAGTAAATAGTGGCTACATTAATAATGGGACTCCAAAATTTCCAGCATGGAGGGTAAAAAGACTAATATTCTTGGCAGCAATGTATCAGTTAGAAATAGGATCCTGTTTTGATGGAAAGCAGCAAGTTTCACTTTGAACATGTTGAACTGAAAGTGAAAGCAGGTCATCTAATGACAGGTTAAGTTAATGGCAGTATACATTTCCGTGTAGCTTTCAACTACCCTGGTCTTATTTCTTTCTCTTCTGAACCAAATGTGACAAATTTGTATTGAATTATATTCTTTTTTATTTTGCATCTTCTATTTTATGTGGGTTTATCTTGACTCCTCATTAAACTTTAGATTCCTTAAGGGGTAAGACTATTTCTTATGCCTCCTTTCTACTCTCCCCCAGCACTATCCTATATACACTGACATTACCTAACAAACACTAGGGGATTCAATAATTGAGAACAAGATGATGCTTTATTTAAGCTGGGATGAATAATGATAACTAACATTTATTGACTGTTACATGCTAGCCATTGAGATAAAGCACTACTTATTACACACTAACCATTGAGATAAAACACTAGTCATGTATTGTCTTGTTTCGGCACCTCCACACTTTGGGGAGATATAGAAAATTAATTTTCATACTTGACTGATAAAACACCTGAGGCTGTTAAAAGTTTCACATTTAAAGGAGAAAAATGGCTTTGAGCCTGGCAGTATGATTCTAGAATTCACATCTTTCCCTTCACACTATGTTACGTTCAAGGAATTACAGCCTCCCTTCTTCTCACGATTATAGTAAACCAACCTCTAGGTGTCCTGTGTCTTGATTTGGTGAGTCACAGATCTGACTTTGACTGTTGATGGGAGAACTTCTCTTGGCTGCAAAGTGGAAGAAATTTCATCATGAATTTTGTAAGATTGTAAGTTCATTTTATTTCTTGAGTTCATTTCATTTTCAAATAAAAACCCCATTTTAATAGGTCATCATTACCTTAATATTATGTGTTGTAAAAGATATTAAATAATTAAAGAGTCTTAATGTTTCTAGGTTATCAATGCACATATTTATCTCTTCAGTCTGACTCAGTATGTTATGGTGCTAAAAAGTTGGCAATACTAAAAATAATGATTATAGTTAACATCTACCCAGCACCTAATATACGTTGTTCTTTTCTAAGCATTTTACATATATAGTCATGTGTCACTTACGGATGGGGATATATTCTAAGAAATACATCCTTAGGCAATTTCTTGTTGCAGGAACATCATAGAGTATGCTTATACAAACCTAGATGGCGTAGCCTACTACACATCTAGGCTATATGGTTTAGCCTATTGCTCCTAGGCTACAGACCTGCACGGCATATTATTGTACTGAATCCTGTAGGCAATTGTAACACAATGATAAGTATTTATATATCTAAACATAGAAAATATACAGAAAAATACAGTATAAGAGATAAAAAATAGTACACCTATATAGGGCAGTTGCCATGAATGCAGCTTGCAGCCCTGGAAGTTGCTCCGGTGAGTCAGTGAGTGGTGAGTGAATATGAAGTCCTAGGACATTAC
>NW_012153063.1:4322671-4324687 GCF_000956105.1 Propithecus coquereli | reverse complement strand
GTTTTTCCATTCTTGGGATACTTCACTTAGTAGAATGGGTTCTGGCTTTATCCAGGATAACACAAGAGGTGCTAGATCACCATTGTTTTTTGTGGCTGAGTAGAACTCCATGGTATACATATACCACATGTTATTGATCCACTCATGTATTGGTGGGCACTTGGGTTGTTTCCACATCTTTGCAATTGGTTCTTGATGAATTTTTCATTTACTGACTGTGAATTATTGGTAATACAGACATAAGTGTATAAACTTTAATTTTCTTATAAGGCTTTACAACCCATAAAATCCTTTCAAGTATGTTTGAGATGATGCCCTGTTTTCTGACATTATGAGGACCCATGATGGGCTGGTTAAATCAAAAAAGGATAATGAAAAAGCTTTTTTGAGAAAGCTTAAAATGATACATGCTTAATGTACTGTATTTTTATTTAAATGGCTTATAAAGATAAGCATTATACACACCTCAGTAGGCTTGTTCACAAATATTGCTTCTGTGCCCCAGGGCAATGTGATTGAGACCTGGATATACAGGATCTGGTCTGCAGACCTGTGCTGTGGGCCCTGGAAATCAATCCCTGACCCTGCCAGGGAGAGGAGTACTGGTCTCAAGTCACACACAGGGTGCCCAGGCTGGATCAATGTGTCTCTGCCTTAGGATTTGCCCTGCCCTCCTGGAGTCACCAGGCAAGCGGCACCTGGGAGGGCTGGCAGGTAGGGAGCTCACAGTCTGAGTACCCCTCAGTCTGTTGTAGGGCCCCAAAAGGAAAGGTCCCATTCCCTGCAGATGCCTCTGGGGGGTGGCTAAATTGTCTCTCTTGGCAGCCACGGGCAGGGAAGGGGAAGGGGAGAATGAAGCAATATGGCGCCTGCCAATCAGCTCGGGTCTGCGGCCCAGGAGGTGCCCTGAGGGAGCTGGGAGCCTGGTGCCCTGTCTGCAAGAGGCTCACCGCTCACTGGTGGCGGCCATCTCTGGGCTGATGTTGGCAGGTCGCTCCAACCGCTCAGGAGCCACCAGCAGGCAGTCCGAGATGCAAGAGAGGGGAAATTTAACCGCTCCACCTACCCTTGTCACTGGTCTCCAAGCCTCTCAGAGGCCTTTCTCCTTCCAGTTCCCCTCCGCAACTTCTTCCCGTGGAGTCTCCTGTATTTTCAGGCACCCTTCCTTCTGACCCTCATCCAATCTGTGTTTGTCTGCCTGTTTATTTTTTTTACTTTCTTCTAAAATCTATCTTTCTTGCAGAGACACTCTGGCTGACGGTTTTTCTCATCCTCCATCTTGCCCTTCTCCAGAGCCTGTGCTTTAACCATCACTTTAAACTGCCTCTGAGGTAAGATGCAAATCAGTTGCATCTTTACCTGAGGATCAGAAACAGTGGGAAATGAAGATGGTAATGTCTCATTTAAATTGTGAGTAAACTGGTGCCGAGAAGGAAGGTGATTTGCTAACGTAATCACGTGCCATTGTTTTTTCTTCTGGCTGCGCAAGCTGAGTCTAATTTCCCCTCAGATGCTGGGCACCACTTTGAGTACATGAGCATCAGGCACGGGGAAAGAAACCCACTGTGAATACCATCCAGAAGCAAGAGGAGAGTAGCTAAAAAGCCCAAGAGGTCTCATGGAAGGACACTGTTTCTTAGTGGTTTTTATGTATATGTCAAATGATAGTTTATGGATTAGTCAAAAAGAGAGAGTGAGAGCACTAAATTTGAAGTGACTTTCCCATTCATGTAAGGAAAGCAATGGATAGACTTTAAAACATTAAAAAATTAAATTTCTTTAATTAACACATTGTAAAGTTATAGCTGTTTCACTAATAATTTTGTTATACTTTAGTATATTTTATTCTTTTATTTCTATTGTTTTCAGTTTTTTAAAAAACTTCTTACGTCTGTCTTGTCTTCACTCAGATTGTTTTAATTTAACGTAGTTAACCTCATTCGGTATACGGAATCTGAAGTATATTTCTGGCTGACACTTTATTTACTTAGTTTCTTGATATTTGAACCTATGACA
>NW_012153063.1:4309319-4321641 GCF_000956105.1 Propithecus coquereli | reverse complement strand
AGATAACTCCATGGAGGGATTTGCTTCTTTTTGGCTTTTTGAGGGCAAATCATTCCATCACCCTAATTACTGTGTTTAAGGGAATTTGCTAATACCGTCCCACTGGGTGCCCAAGTCACGAACCTGTAATGATGTTCCTGATGGGCTTCACCAATGCTGTGAAGCCAGAGACTTCAGGCTGTCTGTGCTCCCACATAGGCTGCCATATAACAAGCCCACTGGCCAGACGGAAGGTGAGGTCAGATTCCTAGAAGAAGAGGAGATTTATGGCCAATAATTGGAATGCAAAAATTGGTTGAAGGGACAAGTCAATGCAAGGATTAACACTATTCACAAGGTTATTTTTAGAGTGCATTGATCTGCCAAACCTTTCATTGCTTAGATGAGTATTTCTAGAGTAAACCAATGACCCTAACTTATCATTGCAAATATGAAAATCACAGTTGTCCGTTCTATGCAAAGTTCATCACTAATCAAAATTTAATTTTGGGCAAAGCACAGAACACACAAATTATTGTTTTGTGCATGTCGTGATCGAGATCTGTTTATCTGAAGAGTCTTGGCAGATCTATTCACTTGTGGTCATGATTATCATTCCTCTTAACTATTTAATTGCTTTTATTTCTCCCTCATAAGGCAATATCATTAGATGCTGGCTATTTTGACTTTCTATTCCCCAGCCCATCCCTTTTTCTTATATTTCATGGCATCAGGTACATACACTTTGACCCTCCATAGTGTATTATTTTGTAATGTTTTCTCAACAATCTTTACTTCCTCGAGGGCAAGAATAAATCAATCATCATCCTTGCCCTTCAACCCCAGCTTCATCACAGTGCCTAACACAGCATTAGGAATTAGATGCACAATAGATACTCAACAAATACTTGCTGAATTGCACTGACTTTGCAACCTGTGCTCACTGAGCTTAACTATAACTGTAGATCTCTTCCAGGAGCACATTCTCTACTTCCTATTACTTCATTTTGAGACACTGAGGTGTTTAAAATGCAATCTCATATTGTACAAGTACAAACATATGGCATTCTCGGACTACATCTTAAATACCTCAGCTCTCAAAACAATGTAAAGATGGAAGCAGAGAATGTGAACACAGGTTAATAAACACATTTGAGATGTAACAGTTCACTTAGAGCAGTGAGTTGCAACCCTTGCTTGCATATTATTATATAATTGCCTGGAGAGCTTTTAAAACTAGGAGGCCCAGGTCTCATTTACCTCCCCTACCCAGACCCATTGAATTAGAATCTCTGTGAGGTTTTCTAAATTTCCCCCTGCTGACTCTCATGCATAGCCAACACTGAAAATCACTGAGCTGAAAGAAAAGAGCTAGGAAGAAATTTAAAAAATAGAAAAAAATGCAGTCCCATATATATTGTAGCACTATTCACGATAGCCTAGATATGGAATCAATCTAAGTGTCCACCAACAAATGAATGGATAAAGAAATTGTGGTAAATATACACAATGGAATATTATAATATATAGCCACAAAAAAGAATGAAATCCTGCCATTGGCAACAACATGGATGGAACTGGAGAACATTATGTTATACGAAATAAGCCAAGCACAGAAAGACAAATATTGCATGTCCTCACTAATATGCAGGAGCTAAATATTAAAAACAATTGATCTCATGGAGATAGAGAATAGAATGATGGTTACCGGAGGCTGGAAGGCTATCAAGAAGGTCGGGGGGAGTTAAAGTGGGGATAATTAATGGGTGCAAAAATATAGTTAGATAGAATGAACAATATTTGACAGCACAACAAAGTGACTATAATCAACAATAAGTTAGGGTATACTTTAAAATAACTAAAAGAGTAGAACAGGAATGTTTCTTACACAAAGAAATCTTAAATTCCTGAGGTGATGGATACCCAAATTACTCTGATTTGATTAATTCACATTGTATGCATGTATCAAAACATCACGTGTACCTTATACAAGTACACAACTATTATGCATCCATAATAATTAAAAGTAAAAAAAGAAAAATATGTGATTCCGCACAGGGTGAATCAATGTAACTGAACATCAAGGAATCTTCATCTGAAAAGGCTGATGTAGTCCCCGAATAAATCCACACAGTGGTACAGAGAGAGCTCTTCTGTAAACCTAAACACCAGGCTGGGATCCTGGCACCATTAGCAGCAGAGCTACAGAAGTGCCCACAATGGAAAAGCCTCTAGGATTCCCTGGGGAAGTATTAGAAAAACACATAAAGCAATTGGTCAAATTAATTCAACATGTATTCTATAAATATTTATAGAGCACCTACTATCTACCTGGGATTATTCTAGGTTCTTGAATACAACAATGAACAAAACTTGCAAAAATCCCTGCTCATAGTGCAAAGAAGAAATAAAGCAAGTAAGGGGATGTATCAGGCAAGTTTTACAAGGTTACAAGGGGATGTATCAGGCAAGGTTTACAGAAGAGTTCTCTCTGTACCACTGTGTGGATTTATTCGAGGACTACATCAGCCTTTTCAGATGAAGATTCCTTGATGTTCAGTTACATTGATTCACCCTGTGTGGAATCACATATTTTTCTTTTTTTACTTTTAATTATTATGGATGCATAATAGTTGTGTACTTGTATAAGGTACACGTGATGTTTTGATACATGCATACAATGTGAATTAATCAAATCAGAAATTAGACCAGAAGGCCAAGGATGTCTTTATTGAGAAGGTGACTTTGAGTCAAGATCTAAATGAAATGAGAGAGCTGCCATGTAGCTATCTCCAGAAAAAGTATTCTGTTAAAAAGGATCAGCACATGCAAAGGCCCCTAAGTATCCCTAATGTGTCCAGAACTAACCAGGAGATTGTGTGCCTGGAGTCGAGTGAATTAGGGAAGAATAGAAAAAAAGTAATATTGGAGATGTTATTAAGTGCCAGGTAATATATTGCCTGATATGTCATGATAAGGCCTTCAGCAATTTCTGAGTAAGACAGGAAGCCACTACAGGGTTTTGAGTAGTACAGTGACATCACTGTATGTATATATTAATAGGTTCACTCAAGCCATTGAAAATAGTTTGAGAAAGGGCAAGGGAGGAAGGAGAGACTATTTAGGAAGTTATTGTTGTCATCTAGATGAAAGATAGATTAGACTAGGGTACAAGTAAAGGGCAAATAAAAGTGGTAGATTCTGAATATGTTTTGAAGATATGGCTTATAGAATTTTGCCACTGATTGGAAGTGCAGTGTGAGAGAAAGAAATGTCAAAGATTTTTGGCTTTGCCATTAATAAAGATGAGTAAGATGAAGGAGGAACAGGTTTGGAATTTTAGAAGCATAGTTTTAGACATGTTAAATTTGAGATACCTATTAGACATTCAACTAGAGATATTGAGTAAGCAGTTAGATAGAAAAGAATGGAGTTAAGGGGAGAGTAACCCACATTCCCTTGAAATGGACATAGGGAAGTCTGCATGGTACTGTATGTGGTGTCAGAACCAGCAAGCAGGGAATTAGCACTAAGCAAAGCTTATCAGATTTGTCTCCAGAAATGTAGGAAGCCAAACCTCAACTGACCTGGTTTTAATAATTTCTTAGTTTCAGAGCTCAGTACTTTTCCATGTTTCTCATAAGTAATCTTGACACAAGTAAAAGTCCAGTGAAAACTGCTGCAGGGAGTGAGCTTCTTGTACTGAAATCCTGGCCTTTAACATCTGATCTATCAGTGTGACACTCAGCACTCACTGACTGTTACTGTCATCATTTTGTTTTATTTGACACATCCTCAACTAGACTATATATTTCTTGAGTACAAGTTGAGATCTCTCCATCCATGCATTGCACCTTGAGCATTAATACATAATTTTTGATTAATTGAACATACTTTACTTTCTCCAAATAACACCAACTGAATCCAATTACTCTTCAGACCTGAATGCCTGCAGCATCTATAGCCTTCTCTTGTGTTGGTATGTTCCTTTGTAAGACTTCTGAAGGTGGTGGAATGCATAAACTCTGGGGCTCTAATTCTTCTTCTAGAGTCACCTTTAATGGGACATCCAACACTATATATGTATGGACACCCAATGCTATGTAGGTCCATGGGGTGGGTGGGGGCAGGTCCTGCAGGTCCCACAGGCCAGGTGGACAGTCTCAGTTAAAGTAATGCTTTCCATTTAGTATAATCTTTATAAAATACTTTCTAAAATGAAAAGCTAAAGCAATTTAATTTGATTTAACAACATTTAAAAATTTTAGTATGTTTGATGGGCAATATGGCCAGTGTATGTGTTGCATTTAGGAAATTTATAGGTAGTTTCAAATTTATTCTTACCAGCAATGGACAAAGTTAATAAGAAGTGAATGTTTTAGAAAACTAAAATGGGTGAAAATACTAGTCTGATTCCCTAATGGTGATTGTTGATGGTCACAACCACCTTTACATATACATTGCTAACTTGAACATCCATTCATTAGAGTCATAACATTTTATTGAAAAGAAGTTGAACATATTAATTCCATCTTATCTCTTATCTTAGCATTTAGGTGGAATATGGTAATTTATTCACTCACAGAAGTAACAAATAGTTCTTGATTTCTTTTCATGTGTTGAAAATATACTATGTGTCTTCACATACACTTATCCTGTGTTAGAGGTATCCACAATTTTGTACAATTGAAGATCTGAGATGTTAAGTAATATCACCAAGATTACACAGCTAAAAAGTAGTGGCACAGTGATTTCAAGTTATGTTGTCTCCTCCAGGTCCAAGAGATAGATGGATATAATTATATTTAAGACAATTGATTTTCATATAATCCTGTGTTTTATATTTTATGCATCTAAATATTTTAGAAAGCAAGTCTTAGATTATACCCAACTGCTAAAAAGTCCATAGCACATAAAGATTTAAACTTCTGCTCTATACCCTGTATTATAGTAGCAGTAGTTACAAAATGCTGTAGAAATACAAAAGAGGTAGTGACTAAGTATGGGGAAGGATGAGGAAGGTCCAAGAAAAACCATGTTAATGATGACATTAAAGTTGGAGTTTGAAGGACCATGAGAGGAACAGAGGAAGGAAAGGAGGGCAGAGCAAAGAGCAAAGGAATGGCTCCCACAGCTCTCAAGGCTGGATCACTGGGGTGGTCTGTAGGGATTGACAGTTGATACATCAAGAAAGCAATTTAAGCCATACATCATGCTCAACTGCTTACATTTCACGTTCAATACATTGGGCATTATCTTGAGGAAGGTGAAGAACCACTGAAGATTTTTAAGTAGGTAAAGGATTAGTGGAGATTTGTGTTTTTGAAGTAATATTTAGTAGTTTTAATGTAGAAATTAAACTCTCAACGTCTCGACTAGCTATCAGATCATACAAAGACATGGACAACCAAACATGGAAATATCGTTTGAAGCCCACCTGCACCTCATGTCCATCCCCCGCCAGTCCTGACACTAGCTTTCTGCTTACCTTGATCCTGTGGACCAGAGGAGCAAACAGAAACACAAAGAGCTCCACGGTAGCCATGGAGTTCTGGAAGATCTTCCTTCGGTTGTTCTCTTCTTCGTCATTGGAGCTACTTTGGCAAGGCTGCCCTGGAGAACCCTGGTTTTCAACCTGGTGGATGAAGGCACTGCTGCTGCCACCCCAGCTAGAGCCTCGGTCTGTGCCCCCAAACCGCTCGCTGTTACAGTCCTGGGGGGCCTCTAGGAGCATCCAGTGCAGGGTGTGAAGGAGTTTTGTCTCAGCAACACCCAGTTTATCCTGGTGGCCTGAATGAGACAATCACACAGGCAGGTTAATGCCAACTCTGTGACCAGAGCAATGGATGTCAACTGTGTGTCTGGGAAGAACATTCCTGCTTCGCTCTGTAGCTCTATTTCCCAGGAGACACTAGCACTTATCTATACTTCTTATGACCACTGTTATCAGGGCTCATTCTTGTTTTTTAGGCTTCCCTTTTGGCTGCGATCTCTGCAGATGATATGTTGTCATAGGGGCAGAAACTGCATGAATCACATTTCTTCAGTTAGATACTCAAGTATATGTCCAAATAGGCAGCACAGTGCTTAAAAGTGTAGGCTCTGAAGATAACAACTGTTCTATTTTAGACATTGTGACCTGGAATGAACCCTCTATAGAGGCAACATTTGAATGAGGAGAGGCAGTGGGATAAAGAAGAGCTATACACTAAATGGGGGAAATGGCTAGGATATGTTGCCAGAGGAGAAAAGCAATCTGCAAAACAATCTAAAAAAAAAACTTTATGCCCATGTACACACATACTCACACATAGTACTGCAAAGTCAGGAAAATGTCTAGGAGAAATATGCCAAATTTATGAAAGTGAGTGCTTCAAGAATTGAGAGAATAAAGGGGACAACCATAGCTGGGACTCATCTTGGGTGAGTGAGAGTCTTTAGCTTACTTATAACATTTTAATGTTTAAGAGGAGACTATATTCACCTATTGCTTGTGAAATTAAAAGATTAAAAACAAGACAGTTCTCTTATTGGTAAAATGGAAATAAAGGGAACATGAATGAAACAGAGATTTTGTGATAATTAAATGGTATAACATATGCATGGTGCCTGGGAAATAGGAACCACTCAATACAGGTTGTTATTAATATTATGAATATTGAACACAAAGGACAATGGCGTGCAATAAAGAAGTAATGCAGGGTAACGAACCTAGCTTGTTTCTGTTAGAAAGCAGGGTTGCAGTGCAGTGGAGGACGTGAGGCAAAGCAGCTTGCACCAGCTCCCATCTGGAAATGCTCTGGATGGCTTCAGAGAGGGCCGGGGAGAGGCCATGCAGCTTGTTTTCTACCAACACTCGCTCAAAGGACTATAGATACAAAAACAAAGACAAAAAACTAAAACCCAAAACCATGTAAAAGAAGGAATTAAAGATTCTGACTACTGAAAAAAATGGATATCAAGGTACTGTATACCTTAAAAGATACAAATCAATGGACTAAATCCTTTAGGGTGTGCTCACATGGCATTTCATTGTATATGTTGATATGCAATGGGTCAGTGACAATTTCATATTATCTACCCCTTTGCAGGCTTTTGATCCAAGTAAATGGCTTGAATTATGAAAGATTTTTATTTCCATCAAAATAAACTTTCTCTAACAAAGAGTATAAGAACACATTTCACTTCATAGGATTTTTGAATGTCTTATTTTATAAAATGTTGCTGAGTCATCCAAAGAGTCTGTCATAACTGCAGACCAAAATGAAATGTCTTTTGCAAAAATGTCTTGAGAGACAGAATTTATGTCAATTTGTTCAACAGGTGTTAACTAAGATATAACTCTTTCCAGAAATCTTATTTTGGGGTTCCTGATTTATTTCATGTCCCTAGCAACGACTTGGCAGAGAACACTTTTTACCTAACACCTGGAATAAGGAAAGACACTTAATATATCTGTTGAATAAAGAAAGACATGGAGGGAAAAGAGGAGGAGGGAGGGAGGAGGGAAATAAGCCATCTTTCCTTTGCTGATTATTAAATCCTCTATCCTTGCTAGGGATACATTCAGAGAGTGAAGCACTCCCAAAGAAATAATAAGTTTGACCTAATCAATTCCTTTTTTTTTTTTGAAGGGAAGGAGAATATTACTATAAAGTGTTGAAGAAAGTGTAGCTACCAAATATTAGAATAAATTTAATAAACATTTGACTTATAAGAACATGATTGGTACGTGATGCCCCAAATGGTCAAGAAAATTGTATAAATGATCATACTACAAGTCTGAAGTGCTCAAACTGTATTATTGGAATTGTTAGAATAGCTGTGAAAAAGAAATGTCTTACTATGGAGATTCTCCAAAGAAAACTTTTTACTTTTAGATCAAAAAAAGGAAAATAAGAAATTCACCTTTATAATAAAAGGCACTCTGCAGTATTGTTAAGGAGCACAACTAGAGATATGTCTTTTGTTTTCTTTTAAGAAACTAAATAAAAGCCTTTAGATATGTTTGTGATACAGATACAAATACTTTAAAATTCTCCAGTCCTCAAATATCTAATCATTCATTAAGTAAAAGATGAGTTTATTAGACACTAAAAGATTATAAAGAATTTATATGGTCTAATAAATACATTGTTGAGGATGAGTTATGTATTTCATAATCTCAGGGAGTTTCTGGATAGTTAATGTCATTTTCTTTTTAATATCATTAATAGAACTTTTTATGATTTCTTAAACTTGGGGAATTGTTTTTTATATTGAGATTATAAATCTCTATCTCTATGTATTGATGAATATAATTCAGCTATTTGATAATTGTGTGACATTAAAAACATCAGACATATCTTTGCCAAGAACAGAGAAAGATCATGATTATTTTAAGCTAGTATGATTGTCAACATGGTTTAAGGAAGGTTCAGAGATTTCAATTCTCAAATTACTCTAATGAGATAAGTTCAACAACAAATGCTATTAAAGGTCCTCATAAGAAAGTTACATTCTGGCTGGGCGTGGTGGCTCATGCCTGTAATTCTAGCACTCTGGGAAGCCGAGGTAGGCAGAACGTTTGAGCTCAGAAGTTCGAGACCAGTCTGAGCAACAGTGAGACCTCATCTCTACTAAAAAATAATAGAAAGAAATTAGCTGGACAACTCAAAATATATAGAAAAAGTTAGCCGGGCATGGTAGCACATGCCTGTAGTCCCAGCTACTCAGGAGGCTGAGGCAGAAGGATCGCTTGAGCCAAGGAATTTGAGGTTGCTGTGAGCTAGGCTGACGCCACACCACTCTAGTCCAGGCAACAGAGCGAGACTCTGTCTCCAAAAAAAAGAAAAAAAGAAAATTATGTTTTGAAAAATATCTCTGTGATGACATTGACGGGCAGGGGATGCAACAAAACAAATTCCTACTTGAGTGGATGTGTGTGTGTTTAACTCTCCAGTTGGCTTCCATCACAGTTTGTGGCCCTAACACATGTCAGAGCTCTTTACCAAAAGGTCATTCATGCAGCTATTTGTAAATATGCATGGCAATATCCAAATGGATAGATTTCCACTTTTAGGTTATAATATATGTAACATAAAAACATTTAGGTGAGCTTCACATATTAATGAAAGCTAGTAAAAGTCCATTTCAATGTTGCTTCATGATTTCATGTTTTATTTTCTCAATTTGTAAAATGGGAATTTGCAGGGATATGAGATTCCCTGAGAATCTCAGGACAAATGCACTTGATTTTGCATAAATATTAGCATCATTATTTCCACATTTATTTTATAGTGTTCATTTTCAGAATTGCAGAACATATGCAAGACATAAAAGTACAGAATTCCATATTATTTTGTCCAAATAGTTCATAGGCACTCATCACATGAACTTCCGCTATAGAATAGCCTCGATTTTGTTAGTTAAGTCTTTGACTTTTCACCCTTGCCCTTGAAGGTCCCCCATCACCAGGTTGCCTGTTATTTTTCTGCTCTCTCTTCTGCTACTCAATCCCTCTTCATCCTTTCACTTACTCCCCAGTTGGTGCCAAGGTTCTTTAACTTGCTATTCCCTACACTCTTTCCTTAGCTATGCTTCCTTTCCTTCCTTCATATCCTCGTCCAAGAGCCACATTAGTAAATAAACCTTATCTACCCGCTGCTTATGAAATGAAACCCCCACCCTAGTGCTTCCTAATCTCCTTTCTTAGTTTTTCTCCCTAACGCTTATCACCATCTGGCTTACATATATTTACTCATTTGTGGCTTGTCCCCTTACCTCTAGAATGTAAATGCTATTTTTGTTTTTATCATTGCTCTACTCCAGCAAAGAAAATTGTGCCTGGCACACACTCAATAATACCTGCCAAGTGAATTAACATTAAATATATAGTCAGTATGATTTAAAGTTTGTCTTTGGGTTCAAATTGCCATACAGACTGTGGAAATAATTATTAAACAGTGAAAATCACATACCACACAAGAGGCTTCATATTGTTTCCCCAGTTTGGGTCTCAAAAATGCACTGAAAAATTAATAGAGATATTTGTTAATAGAGATAAGTAAAATTATTATTAAAGCATTCTTATGACATATTGTTCAAGGAATAAAACACGATGCTATGAAACTCAAATTTCATACTTCCTTATAGCTTGTTAACGAGCAGGTGTTGAACAGCTGATGATATTTGCTTTTACATGTGTAATTATATATATAATAGATATGCGGATCTCTACGGTTTTTGTTATCCACTCTTATTCTGAAGACTTTTACCTGATCAGATTTTAAATCGCTCATGGTCAGAAGTGGTGCATTAACCATGTGTACGATCATAATAAAAATTGCAAAATGAACACGGCTTGCGAGTCATGATTTTCAGAATTGAATTTCTTATCTGATAAAGCACTATAATAATAATAATAATAATAATGATAAAGAAAACCTTTTCTGAATATTGGAAGGTTTCAGGCCTTTTCAGAGGGGGCAAAAATCCCTTATTAAAAATCACTCTCCTCGGGGGCTTTAACCAGGAAGATTAATCTGAGCAAAATGGTTAACAAGTGGGCACAGCAGATATTTGCCAAACAGGAGCTGGAAAAACAACAGGTCACCGGGCTGGAATTACAGCAGGAGATGGAGGGGGAGTTGGACGCAGTAGCACAACCAGTCACAATTATCTTCCCTAGCTCCCCGCCCCCTCTTCCCAGGCTCTCTGCCCTCCCACCCCCTAAATAATGTATATTATTTATTCGACAACTGTCAATCTGC
Source organism: Propithecus coquereli (assembly GCF_000956105.1). NCBI lineage: Eukaryota > Metazoa > Chordata > Mammalia > Primates > Indriidae > Propithecus > Propithecus coquereli. The sequence goes on along the minus strand of NW_012153063.1, from coordinate 4,310,911 downwards.
TTGTCGTCAAACTTCGCTGAAATATTTTTTTGAAATGCGTGTTTTCAAGCGGGTGCAGAGGGCTTGCTTTCCAGCCCCAGAGAGGGAGCTGCAGGCTGTGGCGCGGCCTCAACAGCAGCAGCGGCGGTGGCGGCGACGACCCCTGCGGCCCCAGGAGCGCCCCCAGCCCAGGGCGGCCCGCGGCGCGCCCTCTGCGCCCCTCACCTGGTTTGCCGCCACAGAAAGGTCTGGATGGGCAAGGGGATGCCGCGGCCGCTGTCCTGCTCCTGGCCCTCGGAGCTCTTCCTCTTCACCATGATGGTGGCTCCCGGGAGTCCTACTGCAGGACCCAGCGCTGGCTCCTCGCTAGCCGCCACCTCCTCCTCCTCCTCCTCCGCGCGCTGCTCCCCCCAACTCTCATCCCCTCCTTCCCCGAGGCAAAGCCGGCTCTCTCCGCCCTGATCCCGCGTCCCTCTCCGCTTCCCCCACCCCTCCCCGCGCGGGGAACATGGCTGCGGGAGGAGGGGGGGGCTGGCGGAGCCGCGGAGCGGGGAGGGGGGCGCTCGCAGGAGCTGTCCGCCTCGCCGCCCCCGCGCCCGCTCCTTGCTTTCAGCACCTCCCACTGTGGACAGCGGCCCGCGCCGGGCGGCCCAGCTGGAGAGGCGAGTCGGGGGCAGGTTGAACAGCAGGGGGATGGCGGACAGAGTCCACGCTCCGCATCGCACGCGCAAGCTGGTCCCCTGCGCGGCCTCTGCAGCCCCCAGGACCCGGCTTCCCTCCCTCCGAGATGCACCCAGGAGTGTCCCCTGGCCTGCTTCCCAACCTCGGCATCCGAAGGAAGAACTGTCACCGTCTAGGGAGGAGGAGCTTTGGGGAACCGCAGAGCAGTCACTGACCCTGGCATCATTCGCACCTCTAGCAAGGAGGTCAGGAGTCCACCCTTGGGGTTTAGCAGAGGGAACACATGAAAATTGTTAGAAGTGTAAACCCGGAAAGAAGGCAAGCTTGGCAAGTGAGAGGAAGCTTGAAAGTTCTCAGATGTGAGAATTTATTTTAAAATTAACCACAAGAAATTAACCTTACTTGTTTTACCAAAGTAGGAACACAAAGTCCTAAAACCAAACAGTGTGGGTATCAGTTAATTGCAAACTGAAGAAGAACATTTGAATCACGCTGTGAGGCAATGTGGCTTGTTACAATCTATTAAGTGCAATTGGGTGATCCTGTTCAACCCAGTGATATCTGCCATTTTTCTTCAGTGGTGGTAATGCCTATATAGTTTATAGTAGATGTATTATCTAATAGTAAAGCAAGTAGGGGTGGGGTGGGATGAAGCAATCTAAATAGAAAACCATTGCTGCGGATCCAACTACCTGCAAACAAACAAACAAACAAGCAAAACATATATATTTACATACCTTTTGGAACAAAAATGTTGATGTAACCCATGCAATAAAGAATCAGACCCCAGGCTGGGCGCGGTGGCTCACGCCTGTAATCCTAGCACTCTGGGAGGCCGAGGCGAGTGGATCGCTCAAGGTCAGGAGTTCGAGACCAGCCTGAGCAAGAGCGAGACCCCGTCTCTACCAAAAAATAGAAAGAAATGATCTGGA
>NW_012153063.1:4304429-4309139 GCF_000956105.1 Propithecus coquereli | reverse complement strand
AAAAAAAAAAAAAAAAAGAATCAGACCCCAGGCCTTAATCTCAACAGAGAGAAATATTTTGAGTATATACTGGTATTTTCTACCTTAGAAATAAATTCTTCATTTACTTTCTTGAAGCCATCTTTTATTATGAATCTCAAAATACAAATATTGGAACAAAGAAAGATTCCAAATACAGTTTATTCAGAGCATATTTATTGAGTGCATTTTACACATCAGGTACTATATAACATTGACTCCTGCTCATAAGGAACTCAATATTGAAGAGAAAACAAACATGCAAAGAGAAGAATATTATGGGAGACATGAATGTGTTTCAGTTATGAACAAAAGGACGAGGCAGAAAATATGGACAGGAATCAGATGGAGAAAGACTTTGTATGGTAGGCTAACAAGTTTGGAGAGAAACCCTGTAAGCAGAGAAATAAAAACTTCATTTTCATTTAAGTGTGATTGACACATCAGGAATGTAGAACTTGTTTGAAACAGACAAGAGCTGTACATAGGACCCCCAGTCCAGAGATTGGAGAAATCTTCCACGAGATCCTGAACCAAGATCATAATAGCAGAGCTACAGATAAGGATATGAGATTGAATGATACTGCAGAGATAGAATTAAGAGGACTTGATGACCAAGTGGGCATAAGGACAGAAAAATAGACAGCACAATAGTTAAGAGCTTAGTTTTTTAGCCAGACAGTTTCAGCTCCAGTCCTACCACTTACTAGATATAATACCCTGAGAAAGAGAAAAACTCTGCCAAATTTTCAAAGAATACTACCGCCCCCCATAGAGGTGTTGTGAAGATTGAATGTTAATACTTAGAATTAAGAGAATGTCTGTTCTATACTAAGCCTTCAATAAATATCATCTAAAGCTCTTAGTTTTCTGTGTTGTGCAATTGAGTGAATGGTGGTCTCATTTAAAGAGAAAAAAAGTTGAAAAGAAGAATCAGGTTCCTATTACGTGTGTGCATATGGGAGCATTAATGAGTTTTTCTTGAGTCTCTATTGAAAATCCCAATGGATATCATTAAGAGGCAGCTAAAAAACATGCATATGGAGTTCAGAAAAGTTAACTAGGTAGGATAGATCAATTTTATGGTTAACATTGTATAAATAGTAGTTGAAACCATGAAAGTAGATAAAATAATCCAAGAAAATATATGGAAGGAGAAAAGAAAGGTCCAATTTGGAAGTATAGAGGATACCAACTTTAGTCTATTGTCACAAAGGTGCTGTTGAAGGGTGACAGCATAGGATAGACAGTGGGGTAGGCAGAATTCTAAGATGGCCCCCAAGATTCCCACCCCCTGGCATATATACACACCTTCCTCTAATTATTCAATCAAATACTAATGTAGGTGGTGCTGTCAAATAATTTATATAAACCTTCTTGAGTTTTTAAAAATTATTAATATACTATTTCTTAGAGCAGTTTTAGGTTCACCAAAAAAAAATGAACAGAAAGCACAGGGTTCCCATATTCTCCCACTTCCCTAGTCCACAGTTTATCCTATAATTAACATTTTGCACTGGTGTTGTACATTTTTTATTATTGATAAACTAATATTGTTAGACTATTATTAACTAAAATCCATAGTTTGCATTAGAGTTCACTCTTTTCATTATATAGTTCTATAAGTTTTGCTAAATAAAATAATGTAATGTATCCATCATTATAGTATCATACAAAATAATTTCACTGCTCTAAAAATTCCCTGTGCTGCATCTATTTCCCCCTCTTCCCACCCCTCCCTACTCCTAGCCACCACTGATCTTTTCACAGCTTCAAGAGTTTTGCCTTTTCCAGAATATCATACAATTGGCATAATATAGCATGTAGCTTTTTCAGACAGGCTTCTTTGCTTAACAATATGCATTTCAGTTTCTTCTCTATTTTTTTTTTTTGGTAGCTACATAGTTCATTTCTTTTTATTTCTGAATAATATTCTGTTGTTTGGTTGTTTATCCATTCACCTATTGAAGGACATATTGGTTGCTTCTAATTTTTGGCAATTGTGAATAAAGCTGCTACAAACATTCATGTGAAGATTTTTTGTGTGGATATGAGTTTTCAGCTCATTTGGTTAAATACCTAGGAGTGTAATTTCTGGATTATATGATAAAATTATGATTAGCTTTGTAAGAAACTGTTAAATTGTCTTACAAGGTGGTTTTACCATAGAATATTTTTTTAAAATAAGAGACTTAGACATATTTACAGATCAGAATTGGAGAATCATTAAAGAAGGGAATGTTGATAATAATTGAAAGAGGGGGTAATTAAAGAACAAGGTTCTGAAAAAGACTGTATCTAGTGTACAGATGAATTGACCATCTTGGGTAGTAGAATAATTCCTATGATGGGAGATTAAAAAGGAGTAATGGTAGAGGCCAAGTTACAGGAAAAGAAAGAGGATAAGAATATAAGAGAGTTGAGGCTTGATGTCCCATGTAAGCTGTGAAGTTATTGGTAAGGTTATTTTTTAAGAGTGATATTTGATGGGGGAGGAGTTGGGCATTTGTCAAAGAGTAATAATGGCAGATAAATTATATTGAATACTTGTTATATGTCAAGGTCTATTTTAAGTGCACCAATCAATTGATTTTTTAAAAATCAACATTTAAAGAAGAGATAACCAAGACACAGAAAGTTTACGTAACCTGCTTGAGGTTCCACAGTAAATGATGAAGAAAATTGTGAAGTCTGCTTAAAAGTTCTGCCCCAACTTTCTACTATAGTGCTGAATATTGTGTAGTTATGAGGGTTTAGAAGAAGTGCTATGAGTCATGTTAATAAAAGCTGCTCAAGGGCACAGGGAAGATTTGCTCTGTTGATGGCAGAAGATGAAGAAGAGCTAATTTCCTTTCCTGTTCTCAAATGAGGAAATGAGTCATTTGGAGGGGGAAGAAATCTATAATAAGCACTGTTAAGATTAGTTTTCAAACTAATATTTTAGTGGAGAATCAATATTACCATTGTGGTTTGCTTCTCCTAGACCCACTGAAAACCCTCAAATATTTTATCTTTTGGGAAAAATCTATCCTCTCTAAAAGTTTTATCTACACTGCCTTTTTTCATGCATTTATTTTTCAATTTAGGTGAACACGGTTGGAGGAAAGTTAAGAACTGAGTTCATCTGGTCACTTACATCACCACAGTCGATAAATTAGCTCCATTGTAATCACTGAATGTTATTACCATCTCACAGTACGAGACATTGGATTGGATGTGAAGCTTTCCCAAAGATGGTACCCAGTAATGGGGTGGCCTTGAACCAGAAGAGACAACCGGTTACTGGACCTTAGGAAGCATGTGAAAGGAAATTGGAAGATTCGGACAAATGTAGCTAAATGTCTGTCAGCCCTGAAGTTTATCCTCTTTAAGGTAAGGGTGCATTTGATAGTGGCCAGATGCCAAGTTGCCAGATGTGTATAAAAATAAACATTCTTGGCAGATAGGCTGTGCAGAGGAGAACTGTCTGGGTTTTGGAAAAAAATGCTGCAGTGAGTGAATCTAGAATGTTGTGTAAGCACATGATAGCTATTAATAGTAATAATATAAATAGTCATATTAATTCATACAGTTTTTGAATAAAGCCCACCATTACTCTGTGGCAATCCATTAGAAATGGAAGATAAAGCACGATTACTGTGTCACATGTCTATAAGTCAGGAGTATATGATGGTTACCTTGATGCTGTAGTTTTGGAGTTTGACGGGAGAGGGCACATTTACCTTGGGTCATTCTCACTATGCAGAAGTGGATATATCCCATGTGTCTTGAACATTTTTAGCATAAACAGCTTATCTGCCCAAAGAGGAAAGTTCCAGAGGTCTCTCAGTGGCCAGAACAAACCTCCAAAGCCATGGACCATACTCATGTAAGATCCTTACTCTACCTGGTAAGGTTCTTCATGATCCCTGTTCACTTCATACAGCTCTTCCTGCTCCACTTTGTTGACACACTGGCCTCTCAAGGACATTGTGTTGCTGGCTTTTCTTCCTCTGTGTCTTTATGCAGCTTGGCACCAGCCCAAACATAGCTTTCTAATATAAGACGGTTTATTAACCTGCCTAGAATAATCTTCCCTTCCTGTCCCAGAAATGTTCTATTACATTCTTGTTTTTAACTTCACAGAATTAATTCTTCTCTGAATTTATCCTATTTATTTGTTTTAAGGTTTGCCTGTGTTCAGTCTAGCGAATGACGAGATAATCTATAAGGTATCCAGGAATAGGTCTACCTTTGTGGAAAAATGCAATGAATTGTTTAAAGGCATAAAGACAAAAACGCTATGTTCCTGGGTATGAAGACTCATCCTAATAAAGACACCTGGTTATTCTTTAACTCTAGTGATATTTCAGTATTTTTAATAAACCTTAAAAAGTTGTTCCTAAAATTAATATAGAAGAGCAAAGAGTCAAGAATAGGCAAGATAGATTTGAAAAAGAAGGAAATTGTTGAGTAATCATAGGCTATATAGTAATTAAGACAATGTGATTATTAATAACATAGGGATAGAAAAATTAACTAGTAGAACAGAGTAAAATGTCCAACAATAAAATCTGAGAAAAATCATGTCACACAGTGGGCTGTGTTGTCTTTACTGGGAAAAAAGTAAATTGAGATTCCTATTTGAAACCCTTAAAATGAATTTAAGATGAGTTAAAGACCTAAATGTGAAAAGTAAAACTTCTAATTTTT
>NW_012153063.1:4239087-4304274 GCF_000956105.1 Propithecus coquereli | reverse complement strand
CATTTAATCAACAAATAATTAGGATCCAGAATATATGGAGAATTATTACAAAATAAAAAATCAAAGACAATAAATGGAAAAATTGAGAAATGATAATATACTTCCATCTCATCCATAGCCTCAATAATCAATATGCTCAATTTTATAAATAATATGGAAAATGCAAATAAAAACAATTTCGTTCATTTCCAATTCCACAAAATTAAAGTTAAAAAAGTCTCACGATACCAAGTTTTTCTAAGACTATGTAGAAATGCCAGTGAGGATTTAATTTATAAAATCATTTAGAACCAAATTTGACAATATTTAGTAAAATTGAAATATGTGCATACTTCAACAATTCCCTTTCTGAATAGACCCTGGAGGATTTGTCACATACTTACACAAAAAAATAAGAACAATAATTATTTATCACACTAACATTTTAATAGTGAATTCTAAGGATCCTATGCGTATTAACATATAGGAGAATCAATAAATTATCTATGACACATTCACACAATGGAATAATACTTAGCATTTAACACATCTGAATTAGAGCTCTATGTAATGACATGAGGAAATTTCCAAAATACAGTGTTGAGTGAACAAAACAACTTGCAACATGATCTTATGGTATAATACCATTTAGTTAAAAAGTTTAAAATATGCAAACAATGCTATATATTATATATATAGGCAAAATAATTTAATAAAAATATGTTGGGATGTTATCTTGGTCTGAGCTTCTCAGAAAGCAGGGCTTGAAACAATGGCTTGTACGTTAGTTCTTATTAGGGAGTGCAATCTAGGTGGGTAGAAGTGAAGGAAAAATAGAGGAGGTGGGGAATGAGGCACAGCTAACAGGATGGTGCAATATCAAGCTAAGGGCTATTTGGTACCAAATGCAATTGATCGCTTGATCCAGACACTATCTTCTGGGAACCAGCTTCTCAGAACAACTGCTTCTCAGGAGAGTGTGTCTGTAGAAAGAAAGGAGAAGAGTCCTGGAGGTTCAGTTTGCCTTGTAGGGTGTTAGTTCCTCCACACTCCCGGACACATATATGTGGGCTCAGAGATGGTCCAACAGCATCTCATACCTCAGCATTTTATAGAAACTCTCTGGGTCATAAGTCAAGAGTATGTGGCAGGGACATTAGGCAAAGTGAAGTTGGCAAGAGTCCACACAGCAATTGTCTCTGCAGAGATTGGAGCTGGAACAAGTTGTCATTGGCTCTAGAGACAGGTAAGATCAAGAAGATGTGAAATGGCACATTAGTTCAGAGATGATAACACCAATTTCAAGGTACTTAAGAGCAATGACCCTGGAGCCTGACTCCCTGGGTTCAAATACCCAGCATTGCTGCTCACAAGCCATGTAACACTGGGAATGTCACTTAACATCTCCGGGTGTCAGTTTCTTCATCTGAAAAATGGGAATAGGAATAGCTATTTTGTAGGGTGGTTCTAAGGATTAAACTAGTCATATTTTCTGGTTACTACTGTTGCATAACAAATGATTAGTCTGAATTTTAGCAGCATAAAACAACCATTTTATTGTGCTTATGATTTATGAGTCAGGGCAGTTCTCATTTATAGTCTCTCCTGCAGTTACAGTAGGGGAGGGGCTGGGACTATAGTTATTTGACAACTTGAATGGGCCATATGCCCAGGATGGCTCACTCACATGGCTGATAGTTGCAGATGGCTGACATCTGGGAGCTCAACTTGGACCATCCATTGGAGTGGATGCATGTGTCCTCTCCTTAGTGTTGGTCTTAGGGTAGTTGGTCTTTTTCCAGCTCACTTCACTCAGAGTGAGCATCCTAAAAGAACTAGGTGGAAGCTGCACAATCTTTTCTGGTCTAATCTCAAAAGTCACGTAGCAACAATTCTGCCACGATCTTTCGGTTGTAAGCAAGTCACTCAGGTGGATCCAGAGTCAAGTGGAAGCAATAGAGACCTCAACTGTCAATGAGGAGGAGAGTCAAAGAATTTTTGGACGCGTTTTAAAATAACCACAATATAGGTAAAGCACTTGGAACAGTGCCTGTTCTACTGTATCATTAGTATTATTCTCTTGCCATGATGACATAGCCTTTTAGCTTTTCAAATGAACCCTTCTTTTTCAGCTTGTCTTAATGTTGCAATCTAATGCACTTAATTTGTTTTTCCCACTTGACATCTTATTAGGGTTTGCTAGTCGACACATCCCTGAAGCACAGGGTTAAGTGATCCAGCACCACACAGTGATGCCTGCAGAGCACAGGGGCAGATGCTAGCTCCTGATATCACTTTAGGACTCACTTACTTAAAATCATAAAACATCAACAGTCAGTCCCTTAATAGGTCAGATCTCTATTTTAACTTTAATTTCAGTGGCTTTAATTCTGTCAATTGTCCGACAATCCGTTTCAGGAGTACAAAAATCTTTTTCTTCTATAGAGATTTAAGAAGACAGGAAGAAATGAATATATTGTACTTTTAGGAGACTTCACTATCTTAAAGCGTACTTTATTTGTTTTTTATATTTTATAGACAATCACATGTTTCAGTGTTTAAATTGTATGAAAGGTTCATGGTACTGGAAACCAAATTTGCTGAGTCACTGAGTATTCATTTTTATTTAACAATGGTATGGTTTGAAATATTTTTAATCTTCAGCCTTCATTATTATGTACACTGTCATATGATGATGATGAAGATGTACAAGTTTTCATTTCATATTATGTCACAATGTGGAAAATGCCTAACAGCCCCCTAGAAAAAACTATACCTTAATTTAATTTTTGCACTGATGTGTAGAAAAAAATATTTTTTGAAACTTCCTTTATACCACCGCTTGTTAAAAGAATGCTGTGATCTATGTTTTCCTATTACCTAAATCATTTTTACACAGGGACCAATTTATAAAAAATAAAATAGTTCATTTTAGAAAGTGTATGCTTTGAAAATGTAGAAATGGAAAGTTAGCATTTAAGTATTCTATTGACATTTTCCTACTCACGAAACGTTTGTTCGTGTGTGAGTGGCTGGAATTTCAGAAATGCCTTAATTGGTGAAGAGAACCAGTACTACCTGGACTGCCTTGTGAAACAGGGAGAGGCCTTGCTGCAGCACTTCGGCCACTGCTCTCGTCCCTTTCATTTCTCCTGTTCTCTAGCGCACGTGCCTCTCCCAGAATGTCAGCTTCTGTCCATGATTCGACCACAGGGCAGCAGCACATACCCCTGACCCCGACCTCCCCCTGCTACAGACTTTTCTCTGTCCCACAGTGAATACAGCTGTAATTTCTCACACCTGCAACTGCACCTGGAATTCTGCCTCCAGGGAATTCAGCAGTGTAACTATGGGCAGCACTGCCTCCCCAGAGGAGGAGAATTTGACCTGCAGAAGCATTTGCAACTTGATTTAAAATATCCTCAAACATTGGCAGTTCATGTTTTCTCTTTAAAAAAAAAAAGCAAGCAATAACTATTGATAGAACCAAAGAAATATTTGGGGACACCTAGCATTAAAAGTAACAGTAGTGATTATGATTAATAAACATTACTAACACAAGTAAATATTAATTGGTTTGGAATACTTTAATATTTCTTTATTTTTAGCATAATCATTCCCATTGATGAAGTCAAGATCACATAAGCCTTCCTGAGTCCCTCTGTGAAATGTCATTTCACGTGGCACCTCTGGGTAACAGATACATTGACTCATCTCTTCTCCTGTTTCCTGCTTCAAAGTGCTGCGCGTCTAGCTCAATATCCTTTTATATAATTTAGAAAAAAGCCACATGCTTATCAATCTTGGTGATGATTAATTAGGTATCTAAAAGAGACTGGGTAAATTTCTCAGAACTAATGGTTCTCAACCCTCAATCCTGGTGATTAGAATCTTACCAGAGGAAATTTAAAAATATGAATATGTGAGTTCTATTTCTGGTCAATTTAATCAGAATCTTTGGTGGAAGGGGCAAGCTTTTGAATATTTTTATAAAGCTCTGCAAGTGATTCTAATATGAAAACAGGATGAAGAACCACTGTGCTCTAATCCAACTGAGCCTAAAATAAATGTACAGTGCAAAAGCAGATAAGTAGCCCAGCCCAGAGGTAAAAGCTGAATATCTTAAAGGAACAAAATGACAATTATCTGACTTTTATTATCTTAGTATGGAAAACAGTGCCTACATAAAAGATTGAAAACTAGAACTATAGAAGTAAATAATTCTATCTAAATGTTGTATAAAAAAGATTGTCTAAGAAAATAGAGTTTTATCACCAGAAAAAACAGAAAAAAATGCCATAAAAGGATAATCTATCAATTTCTACCTTTAAAGCTTTTTTTTCCTATTTGATTAATCTGTTTATCACTAAATTGGGATAATATTAAGAATATTCTATTAGTTGCAAATTTACTTAAGCTTTGAAAATAAGCCACAAAACACATGTATTGGTGCACTGGTAGTAAATTAAAAGCACAGACTTATTTTGAAGACAAAATTAACAAACAGTGTGGCTCATTTCACAATATCAGTTAAAAGCATTATTTTGGTTGTCTTACATTCTTTAAAATGAGCCCTTTTAAAATAACAATATAGGTAAATTAGTACATTTAAAGAAAAAAAATTAATTTTCCTAGTCATACTTCAATAGATATAATTTTTTATTTGAATGGTTAAATTATATGTTACTTTTAAAATCAGCCTGTTTATACATTTGTGTGTGTGTGTGTGTGTGTGTGTGTGTGTGTGTGTATAGATAGATAGATAGATAGGGTACAAGTGGAGTTTTATTACATGGATACATCGTATAGTGGTAAAGTCTGGGCTTTTAGTGTACCCATCACCCAAATATTGTACACTGTACCTAGTAGGTTTTTCATCCCCGTGCCCCAGGCTTTGATAAACATTTGAGCATGAAATAGGACTCATACAACTTTCATGGTTTGTAATAATCCATGTTCTTCAACTCCTATGAGAAGTAATTCAAAACCTACTCTGCCTACTTTAATCATATTTATAAAATGTGCTCAATACTTCCATAGATGTGTAGCTTTTGATGTTGTTTCAACCTACAAGTGCCAGTTTGCTTTTTTTATTATTTTTACAATCTTATGTGTAAATAGATTTCATTATTCATAATTATATTCTCCCCCAAATTCCGTGGACTTCCATAGGTTTTACACATTGTAGGAAAGAAATAAAAACATGTAATAGATCAAAGAGGGTGTTTTATTTGGGACTTATTTGGTTGGAAGAAGCAGAGACCCATTCAGACTAGCTCGAAGGCAGGGCAACATGCAAAGCAGGCAAATCTCACGGAAGTTGCGCTGTGACCCCGCTGAGCTAGAGCTGCGGGTGAGACAAGGAGCTGCAAGGACCTCAGCGGCAGTTCTCGCTAGAGCTCCCTTGTCTGTGAGACTCAGCTCCGCTCTGTGGCCTGTTCCTCTCCGGTCACTTTGCCTTCCAGTTGCCTACCCGTTATCTGCTTTGTAGAAAAAACAATCAATCAAACAGTTTCTCCCGTGCTCTCCTAACCCAGCTGGGGTTCTCTATTTCAAATCAATTCTGACACCATCCGCCTGGACATAGCGTCGGTGCCACACAGGTTGAGGGTTCAGTCCCTCGAGACTGCCTCTCGCTCCAGATGCCAATCGCAAGCCCCCCAGGTGCTTTACCTGTGCTTCCGACAGACAGGCTATAAACCGGGATTCCCACAACGCCCCTCTCAGGTTTGATTAATTTGCTAGAGTGGCTCACGGTGCTCAAGGATACACTGAATGTTTACTGGATTATTTAAAGGTTATCACAAAGGATACAGATGAACACCAGATGGAAGAGATGCACAGGGCAAGGCGTGTGGGAAGCGGAGCGGAGCTTCCATGCCCTCTCTGGGTCTGCTGACCTTCAGGAACCTTCACGTGTTCAGCTATCTGGAAGCTCTCTGAACATCGTCATTTTGGGTTTTTATGAAGGCTTCATTATTCCATAAGCATAATTGATTAGGTCATTGGGCACTGGTGGTCAATTTAATCTTCAGCCCTGCTCACTTCCCCTGAGGCTGTAGGGTGTGGCTGAAAAGTCTCAACCCTCTAGTTGGGCCTTGGTTTTTCCTGTGACCAGCCCCCATCCTGAAGCTACCTAGGGGCTACCAGTCACCTTTCAACTCACAAGCATGTAACAAGACACTTATCACTTCGGAGATTCCAAGGATTTTAGGAGCTTTATGTCAGGAAACAGGATGAAGATCAAAGATGTATTTCACAATATTACAACTGCCTTTGACTCACAGGGTCCTTAGTGGTTCATTAAACTGTGATGGAGTTGAAAGCTTAAAAGACATGTTCTAAATCACGACTATTTATGGAAGCAGGGGCTGTGAGGGGTGGGGGATTCACTTTGAATTTCTGTGAGCCAGGCAATGAGCGACAGTTCCAGGCTAGGGAGATAGCAGAAAAGGTAGCTACCTAGTCTTTTCTTATGGGAGATGATCCATCTGGATGTAGAAAAAAGAAACTTGAAGTTAGAAGACCTGTATTTAACTTATAGCTCTTTTATTATATAGTCATATTCTGCATAATCTTGAGAAATTACTTCCTATCAGTTTCTTCTTTATAAAATGTGGCAAAGATATATATCCCACAGGATTATTTTTAAGAATTAAATATAGTCCAGGCACAGTGGCTCACGCTTGTAATCCTAGCACTCTGGGAGGCTGAGACAGGAGGATTGCTTGAGGTCAGGAGTTTCAGACCAGCCTGAACAAGAGCAAGACCCTGTCTCTACAAACAATAGAGAAGTTAGCTGGGTGTGGCGGCGCACACCTGTGCTCCCACCTACTTGGGAGGTTGAGGCAGGAGGATCGCTTGAGCCCAGGAGTTTGAGGTTGCTGTGAGCTATGATCAGGCCACTGCATTCCAGCTAAGGCAACAGAGCAAGACTCTGTCTTAACAAGAACAACAACAAAAGAATTAAATAAATAAAAGGTTGAAAATGTTTAATTTTCAATAAATCTATTTTATAGATTTTAATAAATCTAAAAGCACCAGACAAAAGCAAAGGAATAATTACCAGAGCATCAGGTTGTTATTGTAGAAAAAGCAATATAAGGTGACTGCTTATAAATAAATATTGGCTTGGCTGTCCAATTTCACACTTGACCAATATATTATTGCATCACTTCATCTGTGACTTTTCCAGAACACTGAAAAATATTGGTCAATAGTTAAGTACTTCCATATGAATTAGGGGCACCGTATAGATGATTCCAACTTGAAGATGAGGAAAAGCTGAGGTGCATAGAGGCTAATTTGTTGAAGTCTACACTGGTAATGAATTATACAGCAGGATTTGAAGTCATTTTGGATCATGGAAGAATGTACTTAGTAAAGATCATGGGAGTCTTTACTTAAACCAAAGGGCACCGGTCTCTTCAATGGTCCATCCCTCTGTCTATGTTACCTCTGCCCTTGTCTTTCTGAGATAAAAATCAGGAAGCATGAACCACGTGGAATCTCATCACATCTATGCAATTCAAGAGTCAGTGCTCTACAGCATGGGCCAAATCAGGTCATCTATTTGTGTAGACTAATAATGGTTTTTATATTTTTAAATGAACACAAATTAAAAGAAAAATGAAGTTTGAAATGTAAAAATTATATGAAATTCAGATTTCAGTGTTCATGAATAGATTTTATTGGAACACAATTATGCTATTTGCTTTTGTCTTATCTGTTGCTGCTTTCACATTACCACAACAGAGTTGAGCAGACAGAGGGTATGGTGAGCAAAACCTAAAATATTTACTATCTGGCTTTTTACAGAACAAGTTTGCAAATCCCTGATCTAAACCATGGGTTGCTTTTAGTGTGTTTTTTTGAAACTTAGTAAGTAGTGTTTCATCAATTGTTATCAAAAGCATTTAAATTGAAAAACTAAATGTACATGTAATGAATTGGCAAAGAAAAAATTGAAGCGAGGCAATATCCCTCTATTATAAAAATAAAAAGTAGCACACAATTTCTGGAGACAATTTGGTTGCATGTATAAAAAACCCATATAAATCTGGATACCATTTGACTAAAAAGTTTCATTTATAGGAATTTTTGCTAAGGAAATAACCAGAAACCTGTGCAAGGATGTGGGAAAGCAGGGCCATATATAAGAGTGAAAATTTAAAAACATACCAAATGTTCAAACATACATAATTAATTATGCTATAGCATATTCACTAAATGAAATGCATTAAAGTCATAAAAAAGATAATACAAACCTATACTTGTTAAATGAAAAGATGTTCATATTACAGGTTTAGCGAACATCATGGTATAGAGAAATATGCATAATACATTCTTTTTGTTAAATTACGCTGTGCTATTTCACTACGTATTATTTTTAAAAATATGAAAAGTGGAACGGCAGAAAATGTAACACTTACTGAGTATCAAGTACCCTATAAGACAACTGAACAATTATTTTATTTAAAATTCCCAACAATCCTGTGAGTGATGTTTTTTATTATTTTTTTTTTGTGAGTGATTTACTTACTTTTAATTTAATCATACTATTAGTATATCTAGCATTGTCTCCATTTTACAGGTATGGAAACTGAGACACAGAAACATTAATTAAGTTGTCCAAAGTTACATAACCAGTAGACAGTAAGGTTGGGATTAGAAAACTCGTGTTGTTTATATTCTACAACACAGTTTCTCCTTACAGGATTGGGCTGAATGTTTTATTTTAATAAAAACCTGGATGTGGATTTGAAGTTCAGGAAAAAGTATTCTACTTGTTCTCCTATATTTAATCCATATTCTTAAAAAAGTAGAAGTCAGCAATTTATACATTATTTTTAACGTGATTGTTTTTGTTTTTGTTTTTATATTTGAAAAATGTGAAAAATTTCCTTCCAGAACAAAGGTAAATGCCCCATCTGCCCTTGGATTTTTCTTGCTTTGCATAAATTGCGTTGCTGTGAATGTGCTTCTTTTATCAAGCAAACTTGTTCCTTTGGCACCAGGAATGAAAGCACAGACAATATAACTGGCAGGAATTACAACTCCCCTCTAAGAGCTAGCCTGCAAACCTACCCTCCTTCTTTTCATGCTAGAGTTGTCAGAAACACTTCCCACTAACTAAGAAATTAAAAACTAGCTTTATTTTAGAATGGGCACGTCATACAATGTAGAATATTTAGAGTATGCTCACATGCATGTATATGTGAGCATAGGAATTGAATCAAAATAGAAAATAATGCAAAGGCAGTTATGTACAAAAGATTGTATGATTGTATAATGCATTCAAGTCTATCTAGAGATGAAATCACAATAAATTATGTAACTGAAATTTACTGCGATTTTCCAGACTGGCCCTGAAGGCAGAGTATTTTCAATTCATCAACTCATCATCCACCACTCTCATAATGCATAAATGAGAAAACTCAATAATTTTCATTTGAGAATCATAAATCACTCCGCAAATCTAATTGGCTAAAACACAAGGACATGAACAGGAATTACTATCATTATTTTTGTGGCTGGAAGGGTTGGTTTAAGGACTTAGATCTAAGACCAACAAATGAATCAGTAATGAAACAGACTTAAATCACTTTCTTTTAACCTGGCATTCCATTGAACTGAAGCTGCATCATGTACTTACCAAAGCCTGTTTACCCTTCTGAAAAATTTTGGTTGTACTTTTTTCAATACAAGGAAATAAATCTACTTATATTCATTTAGAAGCCAAAGTCAGAGTTAGCGGCCCATATGCCAGCAAGACAGCAAATGCAGGTGCTTGTTAACCAATGGAAATAGAAACTAGCTTTCAAAAATAGTTATTGGAGCAATAGGATGAGAACCAAAGCGCAAAGAGGTGTCTTTTTATCATCAACAATGTTGACAGACCTCGTGGGCCCTGGATGAGAGTCATTTCTAGGGGAAAACATTATATCCAAAGTTCCCCAAGCTATGAGTGGGGAAATTCATTTCAGATTGCCCTTTAGGAGCTGGAGAAGAGATTTCTTTGCAAATGGCTCAGTTATACAATTTGCCCAAGGTTATATAAAAGTGAAATGAAGTACAGTCCAAGAAACCTTTTTCTATCTTCAGCACCCACCACTGTTCTGTAAAGTCACTGAGTGATCTATTCTAAAATTCAACAGATTCTTATTTCTCAATTTTGCAGACTTTCTACAGTTTTTAACCTTGTGCAACATCCTCTCCTGTGGCTTCTGTGACATTTTCTCCTAGTATCATCCCTCCAATGGCTGGGCCTCAGTTTTTCTGATAACCTCCCTTTTTTCCACTTGCCACTTAAATATAAAAATTACACTGTCTCATTTTGGACTTTTTAATTCTCTTGTGATCCCAGCCTTCATGAGTTCGTTAATTCCCTAGGACTAACTGTGGTCATTCACATGTTAGAAATTTTTCAAAGTTCTGTTTGAGATTATGAGCCTTGGCAAATGAGGAAATTAGGACAAAGTCAAGTATTATGGTACCACAGCAAAATTAATAACTTTGTTCTGGCCATTCAGATTTAAGGATATTATTCCCAGATGACCTGATGTTTTGTCCCTAAACAGAATAAATGGAG
This sequence comes from Propithecus coquereli, assembly GCF_000956105.1. Classification (NCBI taxonomy): domain Eukaryota; kingdom Metazoa; phylum Chordata; class Mammalia; order Primates; family Indriidae; genus Propithecus; species Propithecus coquereli. The sequence continues at coordinate 4,293,704 of NW_012153063.1, read as the reverse complement.
CCAAGTAATACCTGTCTAATGAGTGAATATCAAGAACGAATAAAACAACTAGAGACGAAAAGACCCTCTCCTAACTCCAGATGTAACACTCTTGGGGCAATGGACCAATTAAGAGCCAGCACTGATGATGACAAAGGAGGAGGTGAATATAAAATAACTCCACCAATGTGAAGAAGGACTGTTGTAGCCTGCATTCTACTGACTCAGATAATGTTTTGAAACTCAGTTCCTCTAACTTTCTCTAAAGCAAGCAACATCTACAGGGACACAGAATAGGCATGTCATAGACCTGGAATGGTCATCAACATTGTATTTATTGTCAACTAGATGCATCCCAAGGGATCTGGAGAGAATAGTGTCCTGGAATGAATTGTGAGAGATGCAAGTTATCCCACTCTATGTACTGCATCTGATAAATAGGACTCTTTCCTATTTTAAAAGCCTGGTTTTAGCAGTGCTCATTATTAATCAATATGGTTGGATTAGAAATGACTGGAGCAAGGCATTCCTCTTCCTTTTATTTAATCCCTCTGGCTTGGGTCCATCTAGAATCTGGAGTGATACTCATATAACCATCTTTGGTCATGATCCCACTTCTAAGATCCAAATGGGAATTAACAATTTTCTGAGATTCCATATGGATAATCCACTGACAGGTCATCTTTTTCACCTACATACTTCATCTTAATCACACCATCATCTACTTGGTTACTCAAGTTAAAACCTCAAGTTTATTTCTCCTTCTCTGTTAGCCAACCCACATCCCATGGTCTTTAAGTTCTGTCACTTTTCTTTCAGAAGTGTGGTAAGCTTGTCCTTTCCCCCAGATCATCACTGCCACTCTCCTGGCCCGGGCTCCAGTCATCCCTTCCTGGTTTCCCCAACTCTGGTCTCTTCTGTTTAGTTAAATCTCTACATTGTTGCCAAAATTGCTATTCTAAAATTCAGATTTGATCACATCATTTCTCTTCCTCAAAAACCTTTAATGACCACTCTAGCTTACACATTAAAATCCAAACTTCCGAATATGATAGAAGACTCAAAATCTGTCCCCAAGCTCCTTATTTTCTGGACTCATTTCTTCTGAATTGTCTATGCTCCAGACATACCAGGTGATTTTTGTGTTCAAAACGTGTTCTTCACTCAAGTCTTTACGCTTTTGCTCTAAAAGTCTTTCACCCCTTGTCCTTTCTGGACCTTTATTTCCCCCCCAGATCTTTGTGTGAACTGGAGTTTTCACCACTTTTCACTGTTAATCTTGGGCTGTGATTAGTTGTGTATGATCTTTTTCCTCATTTGGCTCTGAACGCCTTGAGGGCACTGGGCCAGATGAGGATGTAGCATTCAATAAGTATTTGTGGCTTTTATTCATTTTCTATTTAAAAGGGTACGGACTTATAAAGTAGTATGAGCCTTCTCTAGCCAAAAGTGTAGAAAAGAAAAGACAATGGCAACATGATGTTAAAATGAGATTCTTTTGGCCTGAGAGTCTACTGAGGGGATTAGCCTAACTGATATAAGGTCAAAAAAATGAGAGTGACCTGTGCAGATTTACAAAGGAAATGCTATCAAGTACATGTTCCTATCAGATGAAGGACTCAAAATTGGGACAGAGAGTGGGATTTGGTGAGAGGACATTAGCAAGGAATTTCTTTGGACAGAGATGTCCATGGGTCATACTTTCCTTTTGGGGGAGGTGTGGGGAGGTGCTAGCTCTTTACGTTAAGCTTAATAAAAACAAGATTAGAAGGAACTACTTGGAAAGCATTGAAATGTGTCCCATGATGTTGAAAGACACAGGTGTTGGGAGACGCTGGATTTTTACAAGCTGGAGAAATCTAGTGGGTAGAGGAGGGCTGATGGCTCTGATTGTGAGGACCAAGGAGTGTTGTTGAGTTGGGATCTACCTCCCTTCTTATAGCTGTGGGGTAGGTAATACATGAGGGCCAGGTAAGGATGAGGTGGGAGAGAGAGATGGAGAGAGATGTCTTGGGTCCTGTCCAATAGGATTGCCTAGGTGGGATAGATGCCCCAGTAGAAAGAGGCTGGAGATGTACCACTGGGTTGCCCACTGAAAAAGAGAAAAGATCTGCTTAAACTACCATAGTCACAGAATGCCCAGCCCCAAATCAAATAAGACCTCTTCTTTCTTTTTCTTACTCCCCAAATTTTATCCCTGAAGGGAGCAAAACAGCACCTGTCGGGAGGAAGAGAAAGTGAGTCCACAGACAAGAAAATGGAAGGACTATAAGCCATTCCCAATGCAGGCTTGCAGCCGGAAGCCAGATCCATGGTACCAGTCTCACACCATCAGGCTCAGAGTTTTGATTATTGCATGGGGTGGACATTTTAATTTCTGAATTGAGATTCTTTATAATCAAGACTCTTTTTATAACCAAAAGAATTTTATTATCCAATAGTGACTATAAAGTCATGGGTCTGCCCAAGTCTTCAGCTTGAGGCAGGGGAAGATTTCTTCTACTACTCAGTGGAAAGTTAGAGGAACTGGGAGACACAAAAATAAATTTGCGTTTTGATCAAAATTCATATGAGTCATCCTTGTTCAACATATCGGTTACACAGGAAATGATGAACTATTGGTACTCTGATATCCATATAATGAGTGCTTTCTGCTTTTTTCTATATTTGAAGCAGAAAAATGGCCAAAAACTCACCTTGGCATCTATTTGTCTTAGTTTTTTGATGTGAATGAATATATGCATATTTTTTGCTTATTAATATTCAAAATCAAATAAGATTATTTCAAGTGTGCATTCTGCATCTAAGGCTTGGTCAGGCATTTTTATATTTTATGCTGTGAATTGCAGATCCTTGTTTTCATAAGGAAAACCTAAGTGACATGCATCCTTGTAATAAAAGAAAGAAATTTGTTAATGGTGTCATAAGACAGAAAGAAAGACATAGAAAGCAGTATGGTCTGGAAGCAAGGGTGATAGTAAAATATTTAGTGATTGGTACATGACCATAAGTTAACACATATATTAAAAAAATTGTTTTTATTCTCTAAACAAAATGAATTACAAAACTGCTTTTCAAGTGATGTGTGTTATCGTACAAGTAAGTCATCCAATTTTCCTAATTATTTCTAAATAAATTGTTGATTTTTGGAAATTGTTGGTTGATCTTTGCTTGACACAGATGTCACTCACTAGATGTTTTTGTATGAGTCATGACTTGATACCGAGAACCACATAAAAATCTTCCAGTGATTTACAATTCAATCTATTGTCATTGGATGACTTGTATTTACAAAAAAAATAGAGAATTTCTTTTTATGTAAGTGAGTTTATTATTCATAAGTACATTTCATCATTTGATGAATTAATATCAAATATGTGAACATCTTTCTAGTCATAATACTGAGATTTTTACTTAATATATACTTGATATCTTTATTATTGACTGTCATGAAAATTGTTTATTAGCATACTTAATTATGTCAAACCTAATCCATTAGATGAAACACCTGTTTTTGGGATGCTTGTGTTCAAAATCTAGCTATGCCATTAAATTTTAAATGACCTCTTTATGCCCCAGTTTCCTCTCCTGTAAAATAAAAATGTTGATAACTACAATACTCTTGGGAGTTAACGTATGTTTTTAAGGATGCCTGACACAATCACTAAAGAAGTGCAAAGTTAGCATGGTTAAAGCCCACGTCAGTTGGGCTTTGGGTGGGTTCAAAATGGAGGTGAATTTCAACAAGGACCATAAAAACACTTTACCTTAGGCATCTGTTAGCCCCAAATTGCCCCATGGGGCATGTCTATTGCTCACAACCTCCCTCTGTTGTTGGCCTCAGGAGCCCACATTACCTCCTTAGTGCCTATTGCCCATCTCTCACACTCTGCTAAGAGTGCAAGTCCTGTGATCATTATAGTCTCCATAGCAATCACATGAGGCAGCTTCTAGGGGAATGATAGCAAGTGACAATAGTCAAGGTATATATACCAGTTATTTGCCTGCCAGCACAACACCAAAGGCACTGTCTCCTCTGTGGAGTTCCGGTCTCCTTCTGACTTGGTTGGGGGGCAATGGGGGTAGGAACAGGTAAATAAGAGCTGTGGTGGTCTGTCTGGCAGGCCAGTAGGCTGCTAGGTGCCAGCATAGACCTCCTGCACTGCCCATCTTGGCTTCCTCCAACAGCTGGTAAGGCACAGGCCAGTCCTCCAGAACCCCTGGGTGTGTGGTGGTTGTTGGGGGGGCGGTGGTGGGAAGTAGCCACTGGTGATGCTTGGAATGCAAGACTTTTGTGGGGACTGGAGCAGGATCTTGAAGGCTTTCTGCTGTGCCAGGCATTGACTTTGTAGATGCTGGAATTGAAGGATGTCCAATTCCAGCACAGGAGAATAGGTTTGGGTGGCCAAAGGCAGGCATCGGTAAGGGGGAGGAGGCTTGGGCAGTAAGTCTTTCAATATTCTAACAATTTATTCAGCTGAATAAGGTGCATAGTGCCTAACAATCAGCCCTGGGTTTAAGAACATAGCACTAGCTTGACTATCCTGGAGTATTTTCTCTCTTTCTTCTGTTCCTAAAAGGAACAGGCAACGTTCAGTTCTACCAAGTAAGAAAAATAGCCTTTGTCATTTTCTCACTTGACAATGAGGTCTATATTTATCGGAGGGTGGAGACCTAATGAAACAAACTCCACTGCACTCTTCTCTTTTCCTTGATTTAATGACAAGCAAAATCCTAAATGTGTTTATTATGGGCATAAAAATTAACAGTTGCTACTGTGAAAGAAATGTGCTTCTTAAAGTCTTTTTTTTAATGAGACAGAGCACAATCTATTAAATATTTCTATTCAATATTAGTGTTTGCAGGTTCTCCATCACCCCAAGGATTCTAGTCTGACCACCCAAGTCCCTCATCCTAGGATTAGGTTCTTGTTGTTTTGAGCTTTTGTTTCATAGAATGAGGGAGACAATGAGAGGGAGAGAAAGACAAGTGGGCACAGGTTAAGAGTTACACATTCCAAATCTGTAGTCTAATGCCTACAGTCATAGTAATGAGTAAAGGTGAATCAAGTGGGCAAGGAGGAATAATAAGCACATCTGGGCATGGTGGCCAAGTGAAGGGGAAACCCCTATCTTGGGGTTACTCACAGACCTGCTCCAGCCAATTGCTACCATGAGAAAATGCAGGCCCACTGTTGCCGAATTGTTCAACTTTTCAAAAGAACGTCCAAATCTGATGTGTGTGTACTTTCTTGAACCTCAAAACACTGTGCAGACCAAACAAAGCACATTTGGAAGCCACAGACCTCAATTCAGGTTTGGGGCAGAAAATTTTAATGGAACTTAAAGGGAGTAGAAGTGGGAGCAGCTGAGGTGTATTCCTGATGGAAAGGCATGGAAGAGAAAAAGAGGCTTCCTGCGTCTGTGACGCTGCTTCATCATGCTCAAGAAAAACTAGCGAGGGACTTAGTATTTTGAAATAATTTTAGGAGGCTAAACTGTGTACTTTTGACAACATTCTAGCCCTGAATTATTTGGGACACAAGACCACCCTCTTCTCTTCATAAACGAGAAGAGGGACATTTTTTTCCCTATAAGCTACATTGAATGTTATCCTGTCATCCTACATTATATATGAGTTATTTGTCTCTTCTAAAGGGCGAGTGAATTCTTCTTTGCCTTGTTAATTAATAAAAAGAACAATCAAAAATTTTATTGTGATTCATGCTACTAGACAAATAAATGTTTTAATCTCTTGCGGTTTAAAGACTCTTTGAAGAGCGACAGGAGTGCTAACTTTAAGACATTATTAAAGAGAAACCTTAGTGATTTTTGCTAGGGTCTACCAAGTCTGCATTATCAGCAAAGGGAGACTGACTGGGAAGCGATGATGCCATCGATAAGAGACATGAGTTTTCGCCAAGTTAGAATGATTTGAGGGCTGGAAAACCTCTAATACAAAAAAGTATTTATTCTGCCAGTTACAACTTTCTACCACTTTATAACTAAACTGTTTGGCATTAGAGGCAGGGATGTTGTCTCAAATAGTCTTAGGGATGATTTTCATCTATTAGAGGAGTATAAAAGGGCTCTTTCTCCTGGAGCACATCAGGAAGGACTGAATGAGCTGAGTGCTTCTCATATTTTAATGTGCTGATGAATCACCTAGGGGAATGTTGTTGGTCTGGGGTGGTGCTTGAGAATTTGCATTTCTAGCAAGCTCTTTGGTGAAGGCTGAGCACAATTTGAGTATCGAGGAGCTAAAAGATGAATAAAGATAGAGAATAGGGGTGTGGCTATATAGTGAATATCTGTTTGTATGGCCTGTACAGCATCAATTCCTCTCTCTTCTGGCAGTAGTAGCCTGATGTAACTTTGGAGGAAACATTTCCTCTCTATGATTGGCTCACATAGTTCAGAGGAGGCCACTTCTCCCTTTACTTTTCTCCTACTCCAGCCATCTGTGATAGAGTTGAGTATGGGAGCCAAGTCTGGTCATCAGCATAAGTGGGCAGCTGATATACGTAGTTCAATGATATTCAGACTTGGATTTTGGTTAGTGCTATTGGGAAAGAGGCTTTTTTTTGTAGTTTATGTTCTGGTGTCCATCATGGAAGCGGTTGCCTGCCTGACAGTGAAGCTAACACAGAGGAAGTAGAACTAAAAGTTGGGAAAAGAAAGATTCCTGATGACATCTTGTGAGTGCCTGGATCCAGCCATGCCTGAGGCAGATGGACCTGTCTAGTTACTTGAGCTAATAAATTCATCTTTATGCTTAAGTCAATTTTGAGTTTCTATCATTTGCAATAGATAGCATCCTGCTAATACAGTGCTTATAAAAAACCAAATTCCCTTATTAATTAGGTGAGCTAAAATCACCTTCTATAGGGCCTGACACATAGGAAGAATTTGGTGGCTAATCATAGCCTTCTCTCCACAATTTTTCTTTGGTTGGATCAAACAGTGTGCACACACAAACACACACACATTATTTTTTTTACAGAGCGGTAGTAATTCAACAATCTGAAACTACAACTAGCAGTTAGGTGACAAGCAATTTTATTTTGCAAAACAATCACTATACAGCAACAAATACATTTGCAAATTTGATTGAAAAACATGAACTAACTACAACCAGCCATTTAAGAAATGCCTTTCTATGGTAACAGGCTCTAGAATTATCAGAAGAAAGAAACCCCCCACAGATTTGTAACAGTGTGTTAGAACCTTGGAATCCCAGCATACAGAGTATACTTTTTGTTGATTTTTTTTTTCTTTTTGCTAAAGTTGAAGTGGGTTTTTATGATTGACATTTTATTTTCTGAGTTTGAAAATAAGTTTTTTCCTGCAGAGGGACTTGGCCTCCACCTACACAACCAGGCTAAAAATCCTGGGTGTAAAAAAACAAACATCAGTGTTGATTTTAGCACATCAATCTTTGAAGGAATGCCTAGAATTTGCTTTCCCAAGCCAAGAATCTACTTTATTTTTGCTACTTAGACCATGAATAGTTTATTTCCCTTTTTGTGGCATGAAAAATAGGAAAAAAAAACTATAATTGCAGCTATGTCTGAATCAACCACATTCAGATTATTTCTTTAATATAACACTGGCTTGATGTTATATTTTTGTCTGATTATCCCATGCTTGCTGTATTACTGTATGTGTGTGTGGAGAAGGCCAGCTATAATCAGTACCTTCTTCCATTTAATGGCATTCTCTCTTCAGTTTTTTTTCCACCATACCTAGCTGGTGTTACACAGGTGTCATCCTTGTAGGTGGGACTTCAGCCCATCACCCTGCTGGAACTCAGCAGGTGAATCCAGAGAGAGTTGGTTCCTAAATGAACGTGGCCTTTGAAACTCATCATGAACTTAGGTCTTTCCTGCATCATTGTAAGGTATCCAATTTTTGGTTGCAGGCGACTCAGAGAGTGAGTTCACTGGAGAAGTTGGCCTTTTAACTCTTCAGAACTCTGGATTACTTATGTATTCTTAAACAGGTTCTCAAAGGCTAAAGCCAGAGAGAAACTGGCGAAAGTGGATCTAGAATTGAGACCATGAAGATTTCATTTCTAGATCAGCGTATGTGTGTCCCCACAAGAGTGGTGTTCAAAAAGCTTAATTTGAGTCGTTATCTTGAGAGTGAAGTTAAGATGGGTTCCACCCCTTATCCCCACAAGAAGACATTTAGCCTGTGTGTTTCTCTCTTTTACTGGTATAAATTATCAGTTCCTTTTTGTTATTTTTATAAAGAATTACATTTCCATACAAAGCAAGAACATTTATTCATTATAACTTTGTTGTGATTCGAAACTAACATTTGTTTTAATGCCGAATCTAACAATTTAGTGCCTTATATAATCTTTATTTTGAACATGTATTTGTAAGAAACTGAATTTTAATATGTAGAGCATATTTACTTAGTTTTAACTTTGATAAAAAATTTGAACAAGGTTGAAAAAAATACTTGTTTCACAGGTTAAAACTTTTCTAACCAGCTGTTAACTTCTTTCTAGAGAACTTTAATCACTATCTAGCACGATCAAAACATGTTAGCAAATACCATAAGTCTCCACACAACCATTCCTTCTTCTCTTTTCTGGTGCATTTCAAGGGAAATGGATGAATAAATTGCCCAGATTGGTCCAATCAAACCTCACAGCAGTTACTAGGCAGAAAATAGACACATCCATGGTCGTACTCAGTAGTTTCTAAGTTTTTGACTGTTGCATAAAATAACTAATTTATAAGTGGTTTAAGACATGTTTGCCTGTGTAAAATCTCTTAGCTGAGAATGAGTGGTGTGGGTTTGCTCCTGGGGTTTCTCTTGTGGCAATTACATGGTTGCCATATCCACTGGGTCACAGAATGGTGTATCCCTTGGCTTTTTGTCTTAGATGCTCCTGTACTTCCTTGTTGCTCAGTCCATGCTCATCATTTCCACCTTTATATTCAGGAATTGATTTGGCTCACGGAGATCAAACACCTAGCAGACCATTGGTCTTTAATTGTTCAGATCTAGCCTACCAGCCCTGAGCAAGAAAAAGAACAGATAAAATACTAAAAAGTGTCCCTCCAGCCTGGTAATTTTTTGCCCTATTCAGGCCATTGACTATTTCATTGCTTATCTGTAAGTCTAAGATGAATGATTTGTGAGACGAGTTAATTGCCTTGTGATTTTAAAACTGTATATAAAGTCAGAACAGTATTATCTGCTGATAAATAATACTAAGTCACACTGTGTTCCTTTACAGAGTGCAATTTTGGAGTCCTGGAAAAAACTGATTTAGGTATCTGTGTCTCAAATGTTTTATAGCTATATCTTCTCAAAATATTGTATTTTTTCTTTTTGTTCAAGGGATCTTTAGTTTGAGTAAGGAAGCCAAATATCTTATATCAGAGAATTTAGTAAATAGATACCATATGGAAAAATGAGAAAACATATTCCAAACTACTACTGTTAGTTTCAACTTTAGCAAATGGAAAAAAATTTTAAAAAAGGAAAAAAATTCTTAAGTCAGTGTCATGAATAATTATAGGAAGAAAACCCAAACTATTCTGTGATTAACAATGAGATAAATTCATAATCTTGAACCAACAATCTGTAAACCCTTTCATGTATAACTGGACCCACCCCCACAAACTCCATGTTGGTGAAAGCAGAGAAAAATAATTCTTTCTAGCATTACGGGAGAGACTTGTATCTGGCACTAAAACAGGGTTACAGCTTTGAGTTGTTATAGAAAGCAACTTCATGCTAAAATTTTTTGTCTTTTTTAATATTTTTTTCTTTTTAAATAGGGAGAGAACCCTGCTAACATCTACTTTCACATACCTAAAATTGCAACACCAAAGGGTGCAGGAGACACAGATACTGTGAATAAAGAAGTATAATATTCAAGTATATGAGGAAGTATCACAAATGGCCACAGAGAAATATATATATATTTATATCTATAATACTGTATCAAACAGATGGAAAGGGGGTGTGAAACTGGTAGTATGGACACGAATCTAGCCAATCAACTGACATTCTAATCAGACACTAGTCCACCCTAATGAAAGTGCATCATTCCTAAGAGATGCACTTTTACGCCACTTCCTCAACCAGAGCTCGAATGCTTTGCAACTATTTTTCAATTAGTTAAATAATTTATTGGATTGACATACTCTGATATAATTATCCAGGTCCCAAATGTTAATAACTTAATTGAATCTTTCTTCCCATTTATACAAAATAACACTTAAAAAAACCTTATTTCTTACATGTTCTTCCCTTCCTGCAATCAGACTCCTTGATTTAATTTAACCTGTAATAAGTTACAATGGGCAGTTTTTATTGTCTCACTCAGAAACAGAATAGTGAAATGAGCAGCTTGGATTTTAACAAGGCCTTTCGGAATGTGGTGGATAGCCTTCAGGCACATGAAAGGTAAAAATGCAATTTTTAAAGTAATAATACTCCATGCAAAACAGAGCAGAGCAAAAATAATTGTCCAATTGTACCCATGTAAAGCCAGTGTCTTCCTGTTGCAGATGGAAATCAGGTCAATTTCTGCATATGCTATTCGTTGTTTAAATATAAAATTGTAACAATTACTACAGTTTGGGGATGAGATTATTTATTTTATGGTTTTTAAAGAATGAATGTAACACCTGCTCAGAGCCCACTCCTGCCAAGAGCTCATGCCTAAATATTATTACTTCAATGCTAAATGAGAAATATTCACAAGCCCTGCTTAGCAAGTGCAGCAGTGACATCCTCAGCCAAAGTGGCAAGCTGAGGAGATTCAAGCAGGTTGATGCTTCCAGAAGAGGAGACGTTGCTGAGTCGTCGGGGCGATGCCACGCTGGATCTGCCTGGGGACTGCGTAATGATCTCAGCCCCATGGTCCACGCGGGCCTTGGCATGCTCTCTGAAGTTCAACTTTTGGCTGTCAATCTGTTTAAGACAAGCATCAGTCCTTGTTAACTCAAGCATCTTAACTAGCCCCTAGCTCTTTCTTTATGTCCCAGATTTGATATCAAAGTGACTTCTATTCAACTCTGTCATCCCCACTTCCTATTTGTCCAGGTTTTCAGTCTGGGACCTATTTTGGTAAAGAGTATTTCAGAAGAATTAAACAAAAAAAGACAAGATTTGCCTATGACCTTGTTTCTTACCTTGACATTACCACCTCCAGGTACATGGTGAGCATTATCAAGTGAACCAACTTTAGCTTGGGCCTTTTCTTTGAAATCCAGTTTTACACTCTCAATTTTCACACGTCCACCACCTATGAAAGGAGAAAGGCTTTTAAATGCCTTGCTAAAATTGTATCTTGTATTTAAGGTGACTATTTCCCAAACATGATTACAGTAGATATACCATTGCAAACCTCTACTATACCTCCAACCATAAATGTAAAAGGAATCGTTTAGAATTTCTAGTCCATACCATTTTCCCATACTATCCAAGATCATGACATCCTTCTTATACCACTATACGGAGTGCTTCACATATTAATATCTTTCTTCTTACCCATGTCTAAGCTAAGAAATCAGAGGGGATTTTCTTTTTGGTATAGTGAAAACTCCAAAAAAAAAAAAAATGACAAAATGAAAATATTCTACTTGCATCCTTTTTAAAACTTGGAGCATTTAGTCTCTGATTTTTAAGGAAGCAAATTAAATTGAAATGAAACTCTTCTTTATTCTTCTTCATGGTAATGGGTCACTTATCCAAAGAAGTTCTAGGCTGAAAATGGAGCACATATGGGTAATATATTCATTTGTAAATTTTCAACATCGATAGATAACTTCACTGATGAAAGGAGTCAGGAGCTAAGTTGTTTATAACTAGTAAGCTTTAAGAGCTTTCCATTTTAATTAGTATAAGAAGTGACAGGAGATCTCTTTCTTGCACAAATGCCATAGAGCCAATTTGACACTGACCTTGATCTGATAATACTGAGATAGTTTGGGCCATGCCATTTCCCCTATTGCTAACTAGTCTGAAATGCTATGATCTGCTGATAGTCAGGGGGTGTGTTCCACCCTTCAGTGTGGTCTTCCCCAAGCTCTGCATGTCATAGACTTTCAAATGTAGGGGGTTCTTCTATACTGGGTAGATATTTGTTGTCCTTTAGCCTGTCCTTGACCACCTCTCAGTGCTGATGTTTTTGACCTGGGAAAGAAGCTGGATTAGGCTCTTCATTTACCGACTTCCACCTAAAAGATTTGCTTTCACCTTCATCAGAAACTTGATTTTCACCACATGCATCTTCTGGAAAGCTAGTGTTTGGCAATGTGACCCTCTACTATCATTGCATCTTACTTGGGATTTTGATTTGAAAAAATATCTGAGGGGCTCTATGGAAACATGAAAAAGATTTTTCAATTTTGGATTCTTGTTGCTCATGTATTCCTGTAGACCAAAGAAGGAAGTCTGTTAAGGCTTCAGAGGTCTCTTAAACCTTGTGGTGTTTTTTTCTTGCAATATCTGCATGTCCATGCTAATACTCAACTGCCTGGCCAGGGGCTTCTTGAAATTATATGGTATTAATAGATTACATTTTGGAGAAATGTCCATTTATTCTTTTCCTGAAGGCTTAGGAAATGTTATTTAACTCATGCTTCTAGAACACATGTAGTTATTCTTCCCTCAAAATATGCTTCATTTCATGCAGTATTATTCTTCTCATATTTTACCTGGCTACACAGTTCTCACTTGTTGGTTGCAATGAGATTAGCATGATTTATAATGATTCATAAGAACATATTTATCTTGGTTAGAGGCTACAGGATATTGGACTTTTAACTAGATGAGATCAACTTCTTTGGGATCTTATTTTTGTATTTTTTGGTAGCCTCTGATGGAAATCACTTTTGTAAGCTTTCTTTTCTGATTATATGCTAGGTCAATATAATCTTGTTAAAATTTTGCTGAACTCTCTTCTGAGGGGCAGAAAATAGGGTTGGGTATGCTTGTAGCTCCAACTCGGGCAGTACAAAGGCAATATATGTAACCAAAGCATTTGTACCCCTGTAATATTCTGAAATAAAACAAACGTAATATTGACCCGGAATATATTCAGAAAAGGAAGCTTGAGAAGTCTATTTCTGCTGAGGTCTCACTAGAAATTCTTATGCAACTGTTAGAGAAGCCCATTTGAATTCAGAGATCTATGTCTTTGGTTTTGGAGAATTCTGGCACCCACCAGGAACAGTAATTGTGAAAGACTATAATCTTTAACAAGCTTTATAAGTGAAGTTGAGAAGATATTTCAACTTGTGCCTCCAGGTACTGAATTATTTTCTCCTTAAGTATTCCACATTCCAAAGTCACTGTAAAAAGCTTGTTCTTGTCAAGGATCATCATGCTAACACTTCTCTATGAAGTTAGTCATTTGATTCAGTTATCATAGCAAAAGCTAGACTTAGAAATAGGTAGGAGTCCATGATAATAGTCTTTTATGACCAGTAAATCATACACAGAATATATCCTTATCTATATAAGATTTTTTCTGTGCATCCAGACCCTGGGTGAATTTGACCAACTGTATCCTTATTGTCTGGAATTAAATGTCTACTATTTTTCTTTTATATTCTGCAAGAAGATAGGCAGCATGGCCAAATATGTCAGCCATGTTGTTGACACAGCAGTACAAAGTCAATTAAGTGTTTGTAGGCTTCAGCTATAGATAGGAGAATTGTGAAGATGAGCAGTATGGGACCATGTCCCTGCTGCATCATGAATGATAGAGAAACTAATTCCATGGCAGCAGTTCTGAAACTGGTAATGAAGATTCCATATATGGAGTTTCTAACTGTTTGACTTGCTTTATGAATACCTTTTGACAAAATTAATTCTGATTTCTAGACATTTTCAAAGCATTTAACCATTTTGAAACTTATCTTACCTATCTTTGTTTTTCAACCAATAAATTCTTAATAATTATCTCCTGGCCAGAAATCTTATTCTACTTAATTTTTCTTACATCTTGTTTCTGTTCACATTTGAGACAATGATTAATGGAAATACCTATTACCTGGTTTATATGTGCAGATAGCAAACATAGATGGCTAAAACCAATTGCTTTCCTTTTGTCTTTCTGTAATTTAGTGAGATTTATGAATTACGTCAAAATATTTTCAAGAAAATTACAACTTTGACAGATATCCATTATTACATATCTATGGAGGTAGAATTTCACAAAAATATATGAAGCATGACACCCAGAAAAAAATGACTCATGTATGTTAGATTGACACTTTAAAGGGGGAAAAAACCCACAGCAAATATGAATATAAATTCTACTTTAGAGCATTAGTCCTATGAGATATTCTGAGGAAACAAAAAGAGTCCATGGTCAAGTAAGTTGGGGAAACATTGCATTCTGCTGGGGATTTACAATGCTTATTGACCTAATAAAGAATCTGAGAAATCCATCAGCTAAATAAATTTCTTCAGTTTTGCAAAGCACAATCCTTATTTTACATAATATAGAAAAACAAGTTTATGAAAAATAAACTTTGGGAATGCTGCTTTCAGTTGGAGTTATTATGTACGAATATATGATCCAATGTATTTGACAGACTACATATTTCAAAAGATCTCCAATAAGTATGTTGAGTACACAAAGATAAATGCATCTTATGTACCTTTAAACTTTAACCTGTTCTATAGGTAGCCTATTCATGGTAATTGGGTTCACTTATCCCAAATGAAAATGTCTTGAAATTTCTAACTTCGGTTTATATTAATAAAAACATGAGGTATCAGGATTTTGAAACATCCTTCCAATTAGGAATTTCACAACAACAACTTTGCTGTCAATTTTCTGAATACAATTCAACATTTCTCAAACTTGTAAAAATTATTTATTTACCTGGCCTGTGGCGGATATTCTTCAGAGAGCCACATTTGGATGTCACATGGCTTAGGTCTATTTTCTTGGTAACAATTTGGACCTATGTGAACCACATAAAACATGCTTAAAATATAAACATGGACAAAAGCCCAAGCTCACACATAAAATCTAGAAATATATCCAAACTCACAACATGCAACACCATATCCAGTAACCCAAATTGAAGTACACACACACACACACACACACAGGAAAACAAAATTCCCCATATGTTCTTCCACATGTTTGGAGGGGAAAGAAGGACCCAAGTGAAAGGAAATCCTGGAACAGAAGAGTTTATTAGTAGAAAGCAGATCATGCCACAAGAGGATAGAAACACTTGTATTAATAAGGCAAGCTTCCACTCAGAGAACTAAGCCACATCGTATTAAACCTTACAATAAGCAAAGAGCTAAGAAATGAGTTATTCTTTATAAAGTGATTTTTAAATGAAAGTGACCAATGTTGTTCATAGTTACCACAAGACCAACATTGCTTTAAGATACAAGAAGAAAGTTCTAGATGTACTTTCCTAAACTGTTATTAAATTGTCATATCTTGGCTAGATGAAATTTTTTTTGCACACCAAATTATAAAATGACAGCAACATTTTTTTCTTCTTTGTGTTTTATTGAAAATTTTTCCTCTCTCCGGATTCGAAGCAGTCTTCTCCAAGTGTGATTCATTGTCATCTGCATCAGAGTACACAGGAATTACTGAATCAGACATCGTGGGGATGGGGCCAGTGTATCTGCATATTTAAGCAAGTGATTCTTTTCTAGAGGAAAGTTTAAGACTATTATTTAGGGGCTTGGAAGCTCCCCTAAGGGGATCTTTAAGATCTTTAGCTATCCTAGTCTGTCCCTTTCCACTTAGGTGTTTTGACCAGCAGCACCTGCATTAGAGGACAGCAGGATCCAGCCTCTGATACTCTCAAGGTGATTACCAGGGCTGGATTGCTTCTGTGATAGTACCATGTGCTGTGCACTTACAGTCAGGGAAACAGGAAGGAGCTGTAACCATGTCAGTATGAAGACTGACCCTGAGGTTTAGCTCAGCATCCTTGAAGCAGCCCAGCAAATATCGCTTTGGACTTCCCATGACAGTGATTAGCTTTATGTTCAGTGAAGCTATTTTGATTATCAGGTGACAGGTCCTTGTAGAAAGCACTTACTTCTCTCTGTCTTCACTGCTTGACTCCATTTCTGCCCAGTTGAGGAGAAAGTAGCCACAAATTATTAATAGTAGACAGGTGAGGATTGTTAGTTCGATAATCCTGTATGTAACTTGAGTCACAGATTATCAGATCTTGTTTAGGTAACAGGATCTGTAGAACAGAGTCAGCCTGATTCATTTTTTAAAAGTTATTCTTATTTTATGAAGAACCATACTTCCTTTAGCTTGAGTTTGCCTGACCATTTCAATTCTGCCTCAATCACACTTAAGAAACATGGATTCATCTTTCCCTTCCTCTCAGAGGGTATTATTTACACTAAATGAAAGAGACAGGAAAAAAATTCCATCGAGATAAAGTGTATACTGGGACTTGAATCCTTTCACTTTGAATTATAGATGAATCATGCTTCACCAGTTCTGTGTTATTCTAAATGATATCCCAACTTTCATGAATAATGAACCACTGAAGATTGATAACATGCACTTCGGGTACTTAGAAGTATATCGGTTTTTGCCTCAAGGGTAATCTAAATGGAACTAGAAGTGTGTGTCCAGCTGACTTTTGCTGGGGAGTAGAGACAGTGTGAGGAAATACCTTGAAGACAAAGAGGACAGCAAACAAAGTTGGCAAGTGACGTGGATTTGCCATACCCCAGAAAACCATGGTGCATCTCATGGTTTTCTTTCCCAACTGAAAGTGAGAAATTTGCTAATGATCTACAGGGAGCGATGGGGAGCCCATCACTGAAAATGCAAGGCTGACACGCCATTGCACCAGGGGGACGAGTGGAACAGCAGCAAGAGGGAGAAGCGTGTTGGGAAGGAGGCAGGGAAGGAGACAGGGTGCCGGCTGTGCAGGTGACTCCACACAATCAGGACAGCTTTCTAGTAGAAGCTTCTACTTACATTTCCGCCCCCTGCAGAATGTTTGATGTTATCCTTGGAACCACATCTGGACTGAACTTTGCTAAAATCGATCTTCTTGTTTAAAATCCTAACCTAAAAGGAATGGGAGGTAACTTCACTATGCATTTTTCTTTCAAGATGCTGGGTATAGGGAACGAGAATGGGTAGCATCAGACTCCCTTCTACCTACATATTCATTTAAGAGAAAAACTAATACTGGAACTGAAGAGCAGTTCTACCATGTAAACATGAGCCCCCAGTCCTCTGCTCTCTCAAGGGCCAAATGCTAGAAAGCCTTAAGTATCCCAGCTGTACCTAGGTGCAATCAGAAAACAATTGGAGGGATTGAAAAATAAAAGTTGAATCATCTGTGCTAGGGAGGCTGCCAAGGCTGCAGGCAACTCTGGGACTCAGGTCCACTCTATGTAAGGTTCAATAGTAGTTACTACTAAATCTTGCTTAGCAGAGGATCTTAAAGGATATTCCAGCCACCCTCAAACCCCTACAGTGTCATCGCAATTATTAGTCACCTTGTACACTTCGCTGTTCTATTGGTCTACATTGCACAAGTGAGGTGCACAAATGGTCTGGCTGAATGCTGTAGGTCACAGTTCTCATTTATTTAGGGGAAGAACTCCTGGTTTCCCAGGAGGGTCAACAAAGAGACTCTGGGCCTGCTCTGCTAAAAAGGGCTTTACAATTCCCTTGCAGGTTTGACTCAGTGGTCTTCTGAAGGTCCCTTTCTGGCAACCACTCAAGAGCAGCCATTACTCATGGATGATCAGGTGAAAACATTCTTTCCATTTTTAGAGGTAAGAAAACCAAGGTCTACTGGTTAGAGGACTTGTGCTACATCATACAGACATGGTCTAGGCCTTGATTGGGTCCAGTAGATTTAAGGTTAGGTGTTTTATTTCTATTCTCAGGAAGTCAACCATTCATCTTGAAGACAATAGCAAATCCAGATCTGGAAAGACATAACTCTGGTGTAAAATAATGTACAAAGTCATAACTCTTATGAATTCTTTCATGTGTCTTTCGAACCTTGCATGTTTTGGAGGACAAATAAGCAATGTAAGCGTAGAAAGAAAGGTTTATTTTTGTTATTATTGTTATTACTATTTGTTCATTTGTTTTGTCTTACTGTGGCTACTACTACTCTTCCTACCCCCCTGCCTCTGCAATTGCTAAAGAGAAAAATCACATTTTCAGCGCTTTAGGGGACAGTTTATCCTTTTGTTAAAAATCTAAATAAATTTACCCTAGACACATAGCCATCTACAAGAATGTTAACACATCTCTTAGTATTTGCAAGAAAGAATCAAAAATTCAAAAGGACATTGATTTTGACTTTTTAACTAGGCAAAGCTTGGATAATGATGCTTGCCTAACATTGACAAGATAGCTTTTCCCTTGTAGGGAAATACCATTGACAGCTCTCATCAGCAACCCAAGGGAAGGGCCTCTTGTCAAAATTTGAATTCAGAAGACTGAATGATTGGGCTACTCTTTAGGGCATAATAAAGATTCAATTTAATCGGGGTGAGGGATATTACAGAGTCTATATCTAATGATTAGTGTAGTTATACTCTAAGAGTTTCATAGAAACTATACATGTGGATAGTTTTAAACCAATAAAGACTACATTTAAAACCTCATAGATAAATTATTTTCAGAAGGCAAATAATTTTGTCTATAGCTGTACCACCATGAATATGCCCAATCTCATCTGATCTCAGAAGCCAAACAGATTTGGTTAGTTCTTGGGTGGGAGAAAGCAAATAATTTTGATTTATTTTTTGTAATAATACTTTAAAATTATTCTTCATAGATATATAATTGTTTTGGCAAGAACATAGACTTCATGTGAGTCATTTTACTAATCTTTGAGGATATACAAGGTTTCATATTTTATGAATTTTAATTTGGAGATCAGTAGACTATCAATCAAGTGACTCACTGCCAAGTGATCAAAAACCAAACATTAAATCTGATTTGCTTGTTGCAAAAATGGAAATTCCAAATTTAGTTGCATAAATCTGTTTGACCTTAACATTTAATCAACTGTGTGACTATTTTTATGATTTCCAAAACAAATGATTCAATCCTAAAGGGTTCCAATGCCAGCATTTTTAAGAGATGATTTAGAATCTTAAAATCTACAACTTAAAAGCTGATTTCAGTTTTACCCAGGTTATCTAGAAAGTCACGGATTTTCCATTGAAACAAATAGCTGTCCTTTTTTTTTTTTTTTTTGAGACAGAGTCTCGCTCTGTTGCCCGGGCTAGAGTGAGTGCCGTGGCGTCAGCCTAGCTCACAGCAACCTCAAACTCCTGAGCTCAAGTGATCCTCCTGCCTCAGCCTCCCCAGTAGCTGGGACTACAGGCATGCGCCACCATGCCCAGCTAATTTTTTCTATATATTTTAGTTGTCCGGTTAATTTCTTTCTATTTTTAGTAGAGACGGGGGTCTCGCTCTTGCTCAGGCTGGTCTCGAACTCCTGAGCTCAAACGATCCGCCCGCCTCGGCCTCCCAGAGTGCTAGGATTACAGATGTGAGCCACCGCGCCCGGCGAAACAAATAGCTGTCCTTTTTCGATGGTAGACTCTCTCAATCTATGTCTGCTTAACCTATTATGTGAAGCAGACTTACATATCCATTAATAACATCCTTTACATGTTTTCATATTTCAAGAGCTTCATAGTATAATTTGTTTGTCTAAAATGAGGCAAATTATGACAGAATAAATGTAAGCAGCCCCTCCAGACCTTCATTTTCCATCTTGCTTAATGATTGGATAGAGAGAAACAAAACCACTTTGGACAGTGGGCACTTGACGCTTAGTAAGATTGACACTCTAGCTTGACAATTTGCACCCGAGCACCCACATAATCTATGTGATTCACATTTATGCCTTAGCAAAATTGCAAATTACTTCACACCAAAGGTCTCTGAGGTCATTTAAAAATAATTAACACCTTGGAGTTACTTCCACAAATAACAGCAGTCCTTAGAAACCATTTCATAAAATGGAAAAATGTAATAGCTGTCTGCTGTGAAGGGTAAGACCATATTCCAGGTTAGTTCTTTTATTGAAGAGTTGAGTTTTAACTCTCTGGGTTCTATGAATAGATCTATTGAGAAATAAGATGGTTTTGGGGAAAGAATTTTCAGTTTTAGAAAAACTTTCCTTTTCCTAAAAGGCTATGTCAAGAGAAATTTATTTTAATATCTTAGATATTGTTGAGAAAAAATATAACAAACTTTTATTTAACTTCTATTTAACAAATGAACTGAATTTCTATGCTTATGGTATGAAAAAAGTTTGAATAATCATTATCCAAGATTATCCCTAAATCACATTTTAATCTTTGTCAATTTATTTCAACCGAATTTTTTACTTGCTTTATTAATACATAATGGGGTGATTTGAAAGAGAGTGACAATCTTTTTTTCTGCATACTTCACAGTGGAAGTGAAAAATATTATATCAATCCACTGGTTCATCTTTCTAAAGCTCTGCCCTATTCAAAACTCCCCCAAAGTCACTATTTCTTATTAAATGCATCGAAACTTCTCAGTGAGGCCACCAGAGTGCTCAGCAACCCTGATTTTTGAGACTTCTCTTCTGCCATCCTCTTTATACTTTACATTTTGGCCAGACTATATTACATTCTAAACTTTAAAGGATTGCTTATATTTTCAAATTTATCCCCAGGCTTTCTTTATGTTATTAATATCTCTCTCCAGAATACCCCCATTCCAAGTTGAGTCCATAATTGATCATTCTTCAAGTCTCAGCCAATCAATATCCCCAGTGGGAGGTTGACAAAAAAGAATTTTAGTCTCATGGGTTCTTACGCAAGCATTGTGGATTTACTTGCAAAAACAGTTGAATTTTCATTCATATAAAGGTCAGATAACATGAAGAGTTGTGTAAGTATAGGTTAATGTCACTGAAAAATTAATAAGAATTATTTTATTTTAATTTTAACTAATTTTATTAACATTTATTCTTTCACTATGATAGAGAAGAACATTGCAGTTACTTTCTGGCTATTCCCTGCGTGACTCTAGTTGGATTTTATCATAACAGAATAACTGAAATGATCTACTACTCTACTCTCTCTTTGCAGATAAGTTTAATGTTCCTTTAGAGAAATTAACATTTTTTTCTCTAAAATGGGGTTGCTCTAGGAAAGGATAGGAAGACAAAATGTAGGATATGCCTGCAGGCAAGAACAAGTCTCTTTTACTAGTTAGTTGGAAATATGAAACAGTAAAATGAAAGAAAATACATTCTTAACAGACAATTTTTAGCAAAACAATTTATAAACCAGAGGCATTCATCCCAATGTCAACTTGAATTACTTGAGCAATGGGATTTTGATTTTTTTTTTAAATTTGACATTCTTTGATGCGCTTTCTTTATCAAAAGACCCACATGTCAGCTCAAGGTGAAGAAATATGAAGAGTAATTGGGATCCCAACATTTGGTTTCTGTCTAGACCCTCAGGCATCCTGCAGGTATGAACCTCAGTTGCAACATCATTTCTTTCTTCCTCCATCTGAAGCTGTCTCAGAAAGAATGCTTTTGTGAAAGGGTATTAGACAATGACTTCTCTTCAACCTTGCAGGGGATTAAGCTTCTTTGTGTTTTCATCATTTCTCAAGAGTGCTTAAAATTAAGCCCTCCTTTGTCCTTGTACTATAAAAAACACTTTTCTATCTCTCCCCAAACTATTTCCCATTCCATAACATTCAATTTAATAAAAACTATTTAGCTTCTGTAAAATCCTGAGGCATCATATATGAATACTAAAAGAAAAGAATGACTACCTTGGATATTATTGAAAATTAAAAGTTCTCTGGCACAGATGATGGTCTTCAAAAATTCATCTTTTAAAAATCTTGCACTCTGGATAAAACACATTCAGGTATGCAAACATTATAGTCCATTCAGAATTTTAATCAACCTTGCCTACTCTGAACAATAGCTTCTTTAAAATCCTTTATATCAAATATAAACAATAAATATATTTAAATATACATTTAAGTAGTAATAACTGTTTATGTTAAAATGCACAATTTCACAAAACTCCCCCCAAAAAGGTTAAGTTGGAAGGAGCAATTTTCCTGTGGAGGAAAATAGCCACATAGCACAGAAAGTAGAACCATACTGAAAAATTTAGGGGTGAGCAGATAATGCTGAAGAATTTGGAAGGAACTTTTTAGTATAGTAGACATTAATGATTTTAGTCAACTGACCTATTTTTAAAGATTTTTAAATGGTCTTCCAATGGGAGCTGGAAGAGACATTATGAGCACAACAGTCACTGTGATTCATGAAAATGAGCAAATAATGAGTTTTTTCAAATTCATAAACTATAATTCCTTGACATTAAATTTTTTTCTTTAGTTTAATTCTCAAGAAATTCTAAGGGACAGTGGACCAAGTCAGTGAAGAAAGTAATTTCCAAATAGTCTGCTGAATGATCTGAAATCAACCTGAGATTCAAGGTTTGTTCCCATGTCCTTACTTGGCTTGTGAATGAACAGCTTACAAAAAAGGGGGCTTGACAGAGCTCAACTTTGTAAACCCAAAGTAATATTTTCCCATAGTTTTTAATAATTAATATTTACTAAACCTAGCTCCAAAACATTTCATTACCCTACAAAAGACATTTGAATTGTAGCTGTAAGAGTCTATTGCATAAAGGCAGGGTCCCTGATCTTAAGGAGCTTTCATTTTAAGATAATGATGACTTTGATACCAAAAAACAAAAGAAAACAAACAAAAACCTTGTCAATATAATGTAATGCATTTCGCTGAATAGTTTTTCTTCATACTGGGTTGGCTGACGGTATTTTAATTTAGAACTTATTGTAGCCCTAAGGTGATGGTAAGAAATGGCCTGAAAAGAACTTAAAATTAAATGAGGGCAAGACACTAGGGGAGAGCATGAAACAAAACAAAACAAAAAGCCTCCTTTCTGCCTTGATTGTAGAGACCACGCCTCATTATCACCCATTCCCCTTTTGTCATTTAGCACCCAGCAGTCTTAGTAAATGCTTAATGAAAAAATAAATATGTGAATGAGAAGAAAATCTCATTCAATCTTTCTCTCTTAGCTTTATATTTTACAAATATTCTTATATGTTAATAGCATATGGACCTTTGCAGTAGTAACCATCAGAATTTCATATAATGGGGGAAAAATCCTGTTTCATTATAATTTACTAGTAGTCTCCAGAATTAATACTTAAGTATAAAATTGAAAGTAAACCATTCAATTAGCATGCAAAAGGCCTAAAAATGGTCAGAAGATAATGCCTAAAACTTAATAATAAATACAAAAAAGACTCCTCTCTACATTTCACTAATTTAATTCCATCCTTCCTCCCTCGCTATTGCTCCATCTTCCCTAATTACATTCCTCTTCTATTTCAGAGACACTGATCTTTTACTCAACTTCAGCTTGCCCTTTGTGGCAAAACCACATGAATTCTATTAAAATACCTAAACAAAAGTTTTTTGAGGACCTATAATGCAAAAACACTATCATACTCTAAGTAGAATCACGCTTTTAAGAGCTTTAAACTAAACGAAATGGTGTTATATACAAGAGCAAGTATTATTTTCTTGCTTCTGTTCTAAAAATAAGAAACCTGAGGACCAGAAAGATAAGTACTTAAGGTCACACAATACTTTAATAGAAGAGCTGGACCAAAAACTCAGGTCTTAAACCCTGGGCCAATATTTTTTTGACCAAAATTCATTGTGGTCTAAACATAGGAAGTTTCTTTGGGTAATAATTGTTATGGAATAAGGCATTCACAATCATTCAACAATGTCACTGGAAAGAATGCATCTCTCCATGAATGTGGTACACTACATTCACTCAGTTTTCACTGAATAAATATTTATTGGGCATCTGTTATGTGTATGACCCTGAGCACAATATGGACCTTGTCTCTGATTTCATGGAGCTTATGGTCTATTAGTTGAGATAAGATAGACATTAAGTATCTAATTATACAATGGAATGTTCAATGACAAACACGGTGAGAAGGTTTGGCTACAGAATACAGAGTAGACCAGGTGGAGCGAAGAACAGGTGGGGAGATCAGTTCACAATTAACTGTTGCAGTGATATCAACAAAAGATAATGTATCCTGTGCTTTGGTAGGATAGGACAGACTAAGAGATATGGGCAGATTTAAGAGCTATTCAGGTTACAAACCCATTAGCACTTAAAGATGGCCAGGATATTGGACAAAAGGAAGGGAGATGAAAGACAACTCAAGAGTTCTGGTTTAGCAACATTAAAGTCCTGTTATTTGAATAGCTGTAATGATGCTAAAATAATGTCGTGTGAACTTTCTACTCAAAGGTCTATGTGGCATCAGTCACACTGACATCCCTGCTGTTCCTAGAGCTTGCTAGGCTTGCTTCTACCTTAGGGCCTTTGCATGTATAGTTTCCTGTGCCTGAAATACTCATTCCCTGGTTATTTATAGTTCTTTACTTCCTTGGAGTAAGGGAGGATTTTCTATTCAAATATCACCTTCTCAGGCATTTCCTAGCAACCCTATCAGAAATACAATTTCCTTCAACATATCCTAAGTCTCCTCATCTTAATTTTTTTCCCTTATACTTAGCATATTTTAACATATTTTTATATCACCACTTTTTTTGCTTGCCATTCTTCCCAGAATGTAAATTCCATGAAGGCAAGAATTTCAGAAATTTTTGTCTGTTTTGTTCATTGTTACATACTCCCAGTACCTAGCACATAGCATGGTACATAGGGCATAATAAATATTTGTTGAGTAAATGATTAAGTAAATGAATGTAAAAGTTTGAGTTTCTGGAATTATCAAAGAAATAGACAACTCTCTATTATTTTTAACATTCCAAGGTTGATACTAGAATTAATATCTTATAATTATCCTTGATATTATCTATAGAAATTCAAAAGTTAGCTAACTAGACTCTATTTTAAAATCTTAAATTTTAAAATTAAAACAATAATCTGTCAGTTGCAGGAAAAAAATGATAAAAATGCAATATCACTTTACAAATTTAATGTAGTATATTAATATAACATATTTTAATAGTGTATCATATAACACATTATTTGCATTATTTTGTAAAAAATATTATAAAAGTTCAGAAGCTCCAAATTTCAACCCTGATGTGATAAAAACCTTGGCATGGAAGGCATTGTTTAATAAAATTACCATTTTCATATTATGTAACAAAAGTTAAACAAGAAATATTAAGGTATATAAAGTTATATACTTGGTAGATAAGTGATTAATTATTCATTAAATATAAATTACAGACTCTGACTTTAGAGCTCAGCTATTAAAGGATGATATTAAAAGTTCCATATGGAAGATGTGGGTAACGTGAAAACACCTGTTTACTATTCTGTGAAAATGTGAGGGCTGGACTAGAAGGAGATGAATATTTCTGACTTCCAATATCCTTTAATTCAAAGGATCCATATAGAAGTGAGAGATAGAAACTAGATTGCTTTATTTCTAAAATGTGATGATATGCTTCTAATCTAATGGATTTATCTAAATAAATTTTTTTAAAAAGATGCTAGGGCAACATTGACTGGGAAAGTAATACACTGACAAATTCTACAAGGTTCTTTATATAAAAGATGAGTACTGCTCTTTCTTTAAACAGGAATGACTTGCTTGAAGATGCCACCATCTTTAGCCTCACTGACCTGAAAATGGCTGACTATAATCATGAAGGAAGCAAGAGCGCATAATTTCCAAGGCAATCAATCAAATCCACAGACATGGCCTTGCAGAGATCGAGATCTCACTAACCACTCTATCCAATAAGAAGTAAACGAAAAGATCTCTGTGAAACTGTTTCATCAGTAACTTTCAACTATTACAAGGGCATATGTAATAACTTGTGTTTTCTAAAAGGCAAAAGATTTATACGCTCTGAAGAGAAATGAGAGTATAACTTGTGCTTTTTAAACTAATCTTCATAAGGCCAATGGAGAAAAAATGAGAAATCTGTCAAAAACATATAGGAATATTCCATGTAAATCAAAGTACCTATAAAAAAATCCCGATTCATAGATAAAAAAGGTAAAAAGCACCATTCAATGAGTTGTTGCTTAAATTTTTTTATGCTACGTGTTTAGAGAAATTGTTTATTTTTCTATCTCTGTTTAATTCAAGCAGCCCAGCTGTGTTCTTACAAAACTAATATTATTTATTCTAAAATTTAGATTTAATGTAGATTGGGGAGCTAACTACATAGAGTAGTTTCAAATTAATACACTTCATAAGACAGTTCTACCTATGCTTTGAGTTAAATGCACGAATCTCATTATCTGTAGTGAATCCAGGATTGCATATATTCTTTCCAGTAGAATGAATTTGTGTTTCAGTTGGAAAGATTAACTTCATTGCTTTCTGTAAAGGTTCTCATACCTTTAACTAGTGTATCTATTCCATTAGGCATTGATTTGCCTCGCTGACCTGAACCACTGAGCTGAGCCTCTCTGCCAACAGAAAATTAGACTTAGACAGAAGAGATAACGGCTATAAGCACAAAATCGATACATACAGAAGAGCAATAAATGTTCGAATAGGGAGCAAATAATAAAGTTCCCCAAGTTGGGGAGTTATTTAGGCCCCAAAACACAAGAGTTTCCACTCCCATTCTTAGTGATTACACAAATTTTAAAACAATAATGAAGATTTCGAAATTAATCATTTACACACAACCTAACCACTTCAAGTTTTACCACCATAGAGCCTGTGCAGAGGAACCGAATTAAAGTTACATCTTCAAATTTTCTCCTATCTTCCCTGTTAAGAATTGTATGAACTTGTCTCTCAATACTTAGAGACCACATATCACTATTACAGGAAGCTCCTGAAGCTATTGTCCTGTCCTTTTCAATGATACTAGGTTGGCCACTAATCATTCAAATGTCCTAGGTAATCAATTTACAATTGGGGACAACATGTTAGTTGCTTCAATTTTTTCAACAGTGTGCATTTATAGATATTCAATCAGATAATAAGGGACTTTAACATATCATCTTCATAATTTCTAAGAAACCGTAACACAAAACTTTTTTCCAATCATTCTATAAAGTGGGAACTCTATAGAGTCAAAACCTCCCCTCACTCCCTGTATCTGAGATCATGCACTGTAAAGAGGCTTTTAAGGATAGTGCTGAAGTGTTGAGTAATATATTTTTCTTACGAAGACAGTTCAATTGCAATGCATATCAATTTTCCAATTCATTTTACCCTCCAATTTAAATGCATTTATATCATCTATCACAAAATAGAAGGCAAATATCGTCCATCTGTTTCTTATCTTGGTGAGGAAATATCTCTTGCTTCTGCAAAAAAGTTACTTCATAACTCCACTGTTATGGACTTTTTCCAAGTCATCTGATGCTGAGACAGAATAATTTTGCAACAAGTTAACACTTGCCTGATGAAAAAAGAGATTTTCTTCAAATGATACTGTGATTTTGAGGCTTTTTTTGTTCTTTCTGTAATTTTTGTGTCATATGTCTTTATTAGTCCTTAACTATCAAAATCTCTAGAGATGTTTGAGTTCAGCTCAACAGAGTAAGACACTTTTATACCAATTTTATGAATTACCAAATGTAGTAGAAATCAATTAAAATCAAGCATAAAAATACTCACAACTAGATATGATAAAGAAGTAGAAAAAGAAAATAGATATTTTTGTATATATGGATTGGTTTAATCGTAGAGAGTCCTGCAAGGCTGAGGCTAAAACCACTCTTTTTGCTTCTCTACCTTAAGGAGTCTTTTGAACAAAATCACATATTGTTAAACTTCTATGTCAAATTATAACAGTAACTTTTCCCTTTTTATTACATTTTCTTTTTAGTTTTAATACAATATCATCTTGGAGATAATTTATATTTCCTTTTGATTCTAATAAGAAATAGAGTCTTTTAAGTACCAATATTTTCTACAAAATAAGCAAGTAAAGCCCACATTTTGTTCTAGAGAATATTAGGACATGGGGGATATTTATAAAAAGAGAATTGATTTTTAAATATATATCATAGTTACTCTATTTTAAGGGCTATCTCATCACAAGCTAAAATGAAGAAGTTTCTAATTGGTACTAAATTGATTTTACTCAACTTACTCCTTTAAATTATTTATGTATAAATATAAAAATAATGCAACATTTAGGGGATATTTCCAAAAGGCCCCAAATATTTCCTTCTCTTGGATGTGCAAAATTCTGATGAATGCAAGAATAGCTCGAGTCTTTTGGAATTTAGTTTGAAGCTTAAATTTGGTAGAATTTTGATTTTCTGTTTTTGCTTTAAAAAGTTCTTTCATAAGTGGGTTTTATCTGAAAAAAGTTTCTTAAAGCTCATATTTTTGATAATGTCTTTCTACAAAAAGCATCTCTCTAAGACTATATTATTATAGGAGGTTATAGTTGTTCTAAAAAGGGCATATTGATCTCTCCCTTACTGCCCCATTGGTTAGTTTTTCAACTCCTTGGGCTTTCTTGAACAGAATCCTGAGACAGCAAAGAAGTTTGTTGCTAAAGGAAGGAGCAATATTGGATTTTTGTTTCAACGGTGAGTAGGAGTACTTCATAGCTTTACATTTTGGCAAGATCTTTCTTCTAAACCTGCCTGAAAATAGATTTTCTTTGGCACAAAGGAGGAATATCAGAAATCAGTGACAGAAAATATGAGAAAAGAAAAAGAATGGCAGAAAAAATATTGAGTTTAAAAAAAAAAGGCTTTTGTGGAATATTGAAAGGGCATTACAAGTTTGCTCATGTATAAACTTACTGCTTTCATCCCTTCTTTCAAGAATGGATGTATTCTTTTATCTCTTCAATCATAGAAGTTGAACTATTTTGTATGCAGATCAATCTTATAAGGGAAATATTAAATAATATTTGCACAATTTCCTTCCAGGCTAATTGCTTTGTCCAAACATATAGTATATAAGCAAGGTTCAGATCAAGACAGAACTCAAGGACTCCTGCTTGCAAAAGATATGGATGTTTGCTCTGGAGTTGAAGTTAAAAGTTAATAAGTGAATTCAGTTGATAAGTACACTAAAAGCCCAGACTTCACCACTATATAAATCATTCATGTAACCAAAAACCACTTGTACCCCTAAATCTATTGAAATAAAAAAAGTTAGTAAATGAGCTTTACTAATAACTCTATTCAGTACAATTAATCTTAAGCAGAAGTTTAAAGGCTACAATTTTATTCATCAGAATCCGACAGAGCTGCCTATTATCGACATGAATGCCCACTCTTTACAATGCTTGGTCAATAGTAGACAAAGGAGAAACTTGATGAAGCAAACTCATATTTTGGAGTGAACATGAGGAAATGGTAGAAAACGTCATAGGAAATCCTTGGGAAGGAGATAAAATTGGAATCACTAAAAGACAGCCAAATGAGCTAATGGTCAGAATATAAAACAGAAAACTCAAATTTATATCAGAAATGTAACTTTAGTCCCTTAAGTTAAAGTCCACAAAACAATAGAGATACATTCAGAAAACATCTGTTAATCAACTAAAAGTTTCTCCTATATGGTTAAATCAAATTTTTTCCAATAATAACCGGAACGAATGGACACATTATATTATTTTCATTATATTTTATGGGGTAGCTTCAAATAAAGTCCAAATTCTTAGCATTAAATTGAAACCAGTAACTCTTTAACACCTCTACCTCCCTTTTAAGAACCGTTAGTTTACAATATGAGGAAGGCAACATAATAATTAATGAGACTTCATTTCTGGCAGCAAATATGTGTTCATGTCATTCTTACCTGCCCCCCCTTAGGTTGGTATTTGATGTTGTCTGTCGATCCGATTTTGGATTTGACATTCTTCAGATCTGGCAGCGGTTGGTTAATAAGCCGAAGCTGCTTGGGAGTGGCGGGAGATTTTGGAGGAGTACGTATGATGGCGACTTTCTTCTCGCTGGGCACCAAGATGGCAGATTTGGGGGTTCCTGGTGTGTGAGGGGTCCTGGGATAGCTAGGGGTTCCAGGAGTGCCTGGTGTGCGTGAAGAATAACTTGGTGGGGTGCCAGGAGTGATGGCAGTTGATCCAGGAGTAGTGGGCGTTGAGGTGCCACTTTTTCCTGCTCTGCGAATTGGCTCTGACCCTATATTAACAGACATGGTCAAAATCAAACCACAGCATCAGAAGGTTCTCCTGAAAACATGTCTCTTCCCTAGATTGTTAGAATCATATTATGTTTACTTTCTAAGGCATTTAGAAATATGTACAAATTATTACAGTAATGCTCAAAAAGGTGAGAGCCTCCTTTCTTTAGGTTCATAACCTAGAGAAATTCTTTTGAACATGTGTTGCCATCAACACAAAGATAAAACCTGATTTTTCCTGATTTATTCTCTTTAATTTTTATTAGGAATGTGTCCAAAATCATTGTCTACTTGTGTAATCATTAAGGCATATGGATCTGCCTCTAGTTGGAAAAAGCATCTGTATTTAATATTGTATGTGGACCCACAGTTAATGAAGATTCCTTGAATAATATGTGGATCATTCATTCTTCTATGTAGTAAATTCATTCTGAGGTCCAGGCGAACATACAACATAGAACCATTATTTAGATCATATGGTTTTGGTCTGTGTAGAAAGGTATTTATTGAATCATGTTTCAATATTACTGCCTTAGCTTATATTGAGGAACAGTGTGAGTTGCAGATGTGTTTAACGTAAGCCGTTAGACATTATTCTACTATATCTTGTATTCCCTTTATAAGGAAACTTATCTCAGTGCTTTAAGGCAAAAAAAGTCTCTTTCTTTCTTTAGAATATTGGGATGTCCTAATAATATATTCCTGGAGAACTTTGCACCTGATTGTGTTTTTTCCTCTGTTTTAATCACTGGTTTGGCAGTTTACAGTTAAATTCATAATCTTGCACTATTAATTATTTAGGATCTTCTGAGATGTATTTCTTTGCCTCAGATTAAGCTCAGCCTCGTTTGATTATTTCACCCCGTTTTCCTGTACTATGTTTCTCTTGTATTATCTTTCTGAATGTGTTTTGAATGACATTTCAAATGCTTTTCTGAAAGAATTGTGTAAATAAGAATACAACACGTAGATTTCAAAGCACTTTTGTAAATACCAAACAATTGATAATCAAACAAACATGCACAATATAGTAGTTAAGGGCAGCTCTTATTATTGCTAATTAAGAAATGAGAATATTGACACTTATTTACCCAGATGCTGCTTAATTCTAAGCCAGATGTAACATTTAACTTCTGAGAATTTACATTTTTTTTAAAGCACTCACATTTCATTTACAACTTTTATGGGAAAGGCATAATTTTAATTTTTTACTGTTGAATATGTATACTTTGTAAAATCAATGAATCTTCTGAAATTACGTAGAGGATAAACCTATAACTTGACTTTAAAATCATTAAAGTGAAAGGAATCTTAGAGGTCATCTAACTCAATTGCTCATCAGTGCAGGAAATTCTTTCTGAGAAGGGGACATTTAGTCTTTGCTTAACTATTTACAAAGAGTGAGCCTAAGAGAGTTTCTTAGATAATTGTGACTACAGACATTGTAAATGGGTACATTAGCTTAGGTTCAATCTCCTGGAGAAACAAAACAATTTTACCTCTTTTAGTGAACAGTTTTCATGTATCAAATAAAGGTACTCTGTGCCCTTTTGCTCTAAATTTGAAGCAAGAGAGGAAATATAGTCTTAGAAAAATAACTTTATCTCAATCTTAGTAGATAATAAGGTGGTATGTTCCCATTTCCTCTATAAATTGTTTTGACTCAAATAGCTATTTTGGAACCATCTATAGTCTGGATTTTCTGATGCTTAGTACAAATATAATCTATTCTTCATGCATATTTTATTTAGAAAAATTAAAATACAAATATACAATATACAATATACAAAAATATACAAATATACAATAAGCTTTATTACACTTACAGGATTTTTAAAAAAATGATTAAAAAGAAATCAAACCAAAATAGACCTACTGGTGGTCCTTCGTGCTGAAGAGGAGATGGAACTATTGAGAGAGAAGGAATTCTCATCTCTGTCTCCTGACACACCTCGGCGAGGAGGAAGAATGGAGGAAGGTCTCGGGAGAGAAGAGCGCTTTTCTGGGCTCTTGGTTACTCCATCCTGATTGGGGAAAACAAAAGAACTTTGAGTTCTTGTGAATCTTTATTTTAATTATATGAAATTATTACATTGCTCTAGCTATTTTTCCTTCTGTGCTGGTAGATGAATTTCTTTTAATACACAGTACTGAATTTCATACACTTACAAGCATTTCTGCTTTATGACTTAGAACGAGTTCATATTTGCCTAGAAGTTTTATATAAATATGTTATCTTGGAGTTAGTCCTCATAATTAATTGTGAAGTTCAAGTTCTAAATGATAATATGGGTAAAATGAATTTACTCAAGCAAAATCTCCAGCAAATTACTAATTTGACTAAAAATCTTTACTAGCATGATAATTTATTAATCAGAAAACACTGACAATAACTCATTGCATGCATATTTCTAACAATGACCGCTTCCATATATTGAGCACTTATGCGACAAGAACACTATGCACTTTATATCCATTTATGATTTGATTTTCATCACAAAATATTATGCACATTTTAAAGCTGAAGGAACAGGTTTAATGAGCTTATGTAGTTTTTTTCAAGGTCACTGTGTTGGTAGGTGGCAGAGGTAGTTTGAAACCACGATATATTTGATGTTGAGTCTAAATTGCTTTTATATTGTACCCAATATAATTTGTTATTATACTGTACAATACTATATATATCATATGTAATAGAATATATTTTGTTTTGTTAGTTTTTATTTGATATTTTATAAGATAGTCAAATAATAAGTTAATGGATACTATATCTAGAAAAAGACATTTTCTTTTTTTTAAATTAGGTAGACTGTCTATCAAAATTTTCCATTTGTATTTGTTTATAACAGGTCTATTTTTTATCTGTCAAATAAGTTAGAATTTAAAGTCCTTGCTTTCATACATTTCCTGAATTGTGTCCTATAACCTTCTCCCAAATTATATAAACTACATTCCTTTCTGCACCTTGTATTGAGCTGCTGCCTTACCTTGTTCCCTGATTCTGAGTGTGGCAAACGGTCTGTGGAGCCTGCTGAAGTGGGCTGTACTAAAAAACTGTCAGAAAATGTAGCCCTTTTAGTCGTGCTAGGGCAGGCTGAGCTGTATCTTGGGGACTTTGTGCTACCCTGTAAAGCAGGAATCTTTGACAAAGTAGAATTCTAGCCATGAAAGAAAACAAACAAAAGCACAAAATAAACCAAACTATGAAGTAAAAAGAAAATTAAAAAGTATAAACATATAAGAAATTAAATGTTCCTTACTAAGAACACATGATAATGGTTATAATCAATGATAGAGATGTATATATAGCTGAGAACAACAGATATTCATTCAACAACCTTTTGAGCTGGAACTAAACAATACTCACATAAAAATGTCTGCTATACACAAAAACAAAAATACTGCTAAACCACTTGACTTTATATTAATCAGGTCTAGAACAGATATCCATGTTACTTGCTCTCCTTTGCTTCCAAATGTTGTGACTGTTTATGTCTGGTACATAGTGAAGATACAATGAATAAGTTTTAAATAAATGATGAGTGAATGAATGGATGGGCAGAAGGATAAAAAAGAATAATATTGTTTAGATGTGGAGGCATTGGCTTTGTGAAATTCTGAGATCAAAGCAAGTCTTTCTCTCTCTTTTTAAATAAAATAATCGTTAAGATAGAAAGAATATTACAAATAGTAATTAACAAAACTATTTTGCTGGTTTAAAAGATAATGCTAAGTGTCTAAATTTTGGTTTTTATAGATGATTTTATATATAGTTCTCTCATTTAATGAGAATATTGATAAAAGATTCCTTATGGATTCTATGTATATGGTCTCTAATTAATCTGTAATATAAGCCATACAAAGATATCACATTTGGAAAATATCTTTCTATATCCAGTGTGTTGGAATTGTTCCTCTAATAAACATAAGCTTTGAGGTGTACGTATAATCTACATCTTGATCATGTTTCAAGAACTTTAGAACGAGGAACATTTGAAGCCTAATAATGGAAAATTTTGTTTAAAGATTAAGAAAATTTATTTTCAGATAATCTACATTGATTTCATCAGAAAAATTGCGGAGTTTATATATAATGAGTTCCTCTTATGAGTAAAACACATATTGGGGACTAAGTTATACCATAGAATTAATAACATTTTTGTGCACAGACTATAGTCTGTATGATATGTTATAAATCCTAAAATGGACAGTCAGCACAGAAGAGATTTCCCATAAAAATCATGAGATTTAATTTATAGGTGTTGATAACACCTGGGGAGAATGTTTGCAAGTATAATTGGGTTGGATGTATGGCTTTTGGAGAAAGCTATGCTGGCAAGCCACATCTCATGGGAGACTGTTAAAAATACAGACAAGTATGACAGAGCCAAGAAGATTATTATCTTCAAATAATTAATTTGACTTAGCTGTTGCAAAAATAGCAGATAAAACTGAGATTTTTTTATGTCAAGTTTTAACCTTTGTAGCCACAACAGAGAC
Organism: Propithecus coquereli; assembly: GCF_000956105.1. Taxonomy (NCBI): domain Eukaryota; kingdom Metazoa; phylum Chordata; class Mammalia; order Primates; family Indriidae; genus Propithecus; species Propithecus coquereli. The sequence continues at coordinate 4,259,045 of NW_012153063.1, read as the reverse complement.
ATAAGCATTTATAGTTTGTTTTACAGACCCAGTACCTTCAGTAGAAAATGTAATTGGGTTGGCATAAGTCATTTTTTTTAATTGATCCTATTCACAAAAGAGTGAATTTCAAAAATGTGATATAGAAACAAAAATGAAATGATTGGATTGACTCTACATTAAGAGAGACAACTATTAATGCTAAACAAACAAACATCAACAGAAACCCAAATGAAATGCACGAGTATGTGTAGGTCAGGTTCATAATAAAGAGCAATTGACTATTCAGAGAACTGTTCTCATGTATGTAGGGATTATCAGAGATAAGTCAAATAAGAGTTAATCTTGGGGTTTAAGGAAACTTACAGGATGAGGATGAGGTATTAGGAAGGAAAAAAGAGGGTAACACATGAAAAATAGTTGGAAAGAATGATGGACAAATTTCTTCAGAAAGATGACATGGACATTTAAAAGGAAAAAAAGTTAGTTTTGTGTCAGGCGATGCATATGGTTTCTGTCCCAAGTGTAAGCATTAAATGCTGATTCCGTTGAGTTACTCAAAGACCGGGGGACTTAAAAATTTTCTAAAGGTTTTCCAAATAATGTTCACTTAAAAATTCTTTTCCAAAAGAGGGAAAGTTCAGACTTATTTTCTATGTCTGTGCTTAAAAACTTCCACCATTCAAATAATTAAAATAATAACTAATGACTATCACTATTTATTGGATGAATGCTATGTTCTAGGCATTATACTGTATACTGCTCTATAAAATTACTAGATTTAATTTTCACAACTCACTTATTATATAAGAATTTCTCCTTCACTTTATCTTTAGAAATTTAAAACACTGGAAGAAAAAGGTCCTATAGCTAATAGATGTTCAAGATTTGGACATGTTCTGTTTCATAACCCTGATTTTAACCACCACAACTCACTAGTTCTCCATCAGAAACAGAGGTAAAGAGATATAGATCTTGAAATCACATTGTGCTTAAAATAAAGCCTAATATTAATATTTATCAACGCAATAAACTCTATTGCTCGCCATATGTTCTGGAATATGTCTGAAAACACATGAAAATCAATTATCTTCCTTTATCAACGTAAAAGCCCTCAGAGTTCAAGATGATATCAAAGGTTTGGCTGTCATTGGAAATGAATCATTATTTTTCACAATAAATAAAGGCAGAAGTCTAAAATTTTATTCATTTTGAGAAACTAAACTAAGAATTGTGATTTATATATAATGTATGATTGCTGAGATCGAGAATATTGTGATAAGCTAGTAATCAATATCATTCAAATTATCTGTTGGAATTTGGGATTTTTATTAGTAGTCATTTAATTTTTTTCTTTCAATCATAAAGGGGTAAACATAATTCCTGTTGGCTTTGGTCTTTAAAATGTGGTTAATAATATAAAAATAAAACTCACAAAAGAAGAAATAGAAAAAGTTTGTAAACATATGAAGCTAAACACCATTAATACAACCAAATTAAAATAATAATATATTTCATTGCCATCATTTGGCAAATACAGAACAATATACAAAAATATAGTAATTATAGTGAATATGGACACTCTGATGTACAGCTGCAGAATGTATAAATGGACAGAACCTTTCTAGAGGGCAATTTGGCAATATGTAGCAAAAACTTTGAATATAAACATTCTTTTTGAAACAATAATTTCACCAGTAGGAAGTTATCCTACGGGACACTTAGCCAAAAAGATCTCTACAATAATATTGTTAAAATAACAACAGTGACAAATAATATGAATATCCAATAATAGGAAGTTGATCAAGTATATCATTGTAAATAAATAGAATGCAATATTGTATAGTCATTAAACTGATTACAGGAATGTTTAATGACATGGAAATATGTTTACTATTTAATTAAAAAGTCAATACACAGTGTTTTCAATTTTGTTATTAAACCTATAAATGTGTAGGAAAAAATTAAGATTTTTATATCAAAATGAGAACTGTAGTTATCTTTATATAAGGGGACTATAAATGATTTTTTACTTCTTTTTGCTTGTCTACATTGCTTCATTTGGTCATATTTTTATTTTGTAGCAAAAACAATGAAAATGTATTATAAAATATAGTTAAGGTTGATTATAATAGTTTAATTTGATTCTATGAAAAGTAAATAAATTAGGCTTTCCTATTTTTGCGAGATCATTGTGCTGCTGCTTTATATGTTTTTATCTTACTAATCAAGAGGCAGCCCAGCTGGGTCCTCACTGACTATCGTCACATGTTTTTCCAGAAGATGAAAATTCATGCCTGGACACCCCTGAGAATCATTCTGGGTGAATGAATGATTTAAAATGACTTTCAAGAGTAAATATATAAATAATATCAAAAGTTATTGAGATGTTGCAACTAATACCAAAGGAACTGCAAATGAAGAACAAGGAAAAACTTATTTTACTCACGGAGACTTTGTCCTTCGCCTGTTTAAATACACTGGGAGCCAGAGGCGATTCCCCACCTGCTGCTGTTGAAAAGAAAAGACACAAACAAACAACTCTAAACTTAGTGGCTAAAAATGCATTTTTTCAATACCCTTTGAATATTCTGTTATGTCAACAAAGTAATGCAAAGCAAAATTTTGCTTATTGTGAGACTCAAATTCAGTAACTAAAGAAACCTGAATAACAATAGCATAGCATGTGGCTCCAACTGTGGTGTGTGCTAATTAGTATAATCCAGTGTCTACTCAAGAACAGGTAAGCACACCAAATAATTTTCTATCGGTTACCAACATACCTTTGAATCACTAGTATATGAGCAAAGATCATTTAGAACAGACGTTATAAGAATAGCAATGGGAATGCTACAGAATTTAAGGAAAAGAGAGCTGATCGGTGTCTAGGGTTGGCATGCTATAGAAGAGTGCTTGCTCAGAGAGATTTCTAAACTCTCTTCTTGTTCTGGAAGCCACCGACATACCTGCAGATATTTCTGCATTTTACATTCCAAACTGTCATGCTCAGCCAACCCCTTTCCCTGTGTTCTCCTTCCTTTCACAATATAAATGACACACTTGTTTGATGTGAAAATGTACCACATGAGAAGGGAAGAAAAATAGCTTGTCAACAACAGAAAATACCAGAGAAAATTTTAAGTTCAGTAAATATATAACATGTTCTACACGTGCACTTCCTGTATGAGATTATTACCACATCTGTTACTGTTGTTTCTCTTGCTGCTATTTTATACTTCTGGTTTCAATTTTGAACTCCATTATCTCTACCATATTTTCTGTTCATGCTTACCTAATTTGACTTAAATATTTCTCATGATTTAAAACAATTCTGTTTTGAAAAGCCATCTGTATTTGAAAATTGTGCTTAGAAAAGAAAATATTCAAGCTTGTGTATTTACTTTCTCCTTAATTTTCTTTCATACAATAGAAACCCTCAGAAAAAAATACATATCCTTCTAAGTCCTTTGAATGAGTTCAAAAAGGTTTCTTATGCCATGTGCAGTTCTAGCACAAAAATAATAACTGTCTGCAATATGCTTTATGCTATGTAGAGCTAGCTAGTAAGATTATTTACAGATTCTAGAACTGATTATTTTAAAGAAGCAGTGCAAACAATGTCTTCGTACTGCCTCTGTATCATACCTCAAATTCTTGTGATATAAATAGCTTGTTTCAAACCAATGTCACCTATGTTTGATATATGCTTTCTCTTAGAGTATTTGACTAGAATAAAGGAAGATCTTAATAAGTCCAAAGACCTTAAATTTCCTTTAAAAAATAAATAAAAAATAAAATTTATTTCAGTGTGGCAAATTAAAAACCATGACATGTAAACACTTTACTAAACCATTTCACATTTCTCTAAGATGCCACAATCCTGATGACATCTTTCATCCTTACAGGTAGGTTATAGGATTTTTATGCCAACCCAAGAGATTCTGCTTGCCCAAGCATTTGTCTAACTGGAAGAAAAATTCCAAGTTTAACAAGGCTAAAAACCTGAGGAAATGAACTAAGATACAAGATTTAGAGATGCTGTGTTGATTCCTAACTCCTAACTTAGAGGCATTCCTCATCTTGAAACTCTATCAAGGTTTGTGTATATATATAAGCCTTTCATTTTCGAATCCTGCTTCAGATACTTGTTCTTGAAGGAAAGCACATGACATGATTCCTAGATGAAGAACACAAATACAAAATACTTGGAATTTCTAGTTACTATCATAAAACCATCAATTATGTTGATTTTCTTTTTCTCACAAAGACTAATGCTGCTCTCAACCTTTAAAATCATCCAGCTTTATATAGAGACATTTAAGACATATAATGGAAAGAAAAATATTACTTTCTGATTTAGCAACCTTATATCTTGTAGACTATAAGTGTGCCACTTAACAAACACTAAAATATATTGCAAATTAAGATTATCCTGGTATACATAAATACTTTGCACTGAAATTTAGAAATAAAGTTTGCATTATAGACATTTGCATGAGTTTTTATGATGATTTCTAATACACCTTATTCCTTTGATCTACCACCTTTTTAAACTTAGTAAAAATATGTATTTGAAGAAAAATAAGTAGTTAGCAAAATAGAAATAAACCTAAGTTTATTTCTAACTTAAGTTCCTTTTAAGGAGGAAGGGATTTTGTCTTAGAATTTTGAATACTGAATTATATCAGAAAATTTAGCAGTTTGGATTCAGCATATTTAAGAAAATCTTGATGACAGACCATCAGCTAAAAGATGTAGTTCAGTGGATTGAAAACCTTGCTAATTTTGGATATGAGGAAAAAATCTGATGGGATTACCAGACAAGCTTATTTTCCTTTTTTTTTTTTTTTTTGGTTCACCAAAAGCAAAGTAATTTTGCAAATCACAATGTCACCCCAGGTTTGCTTCTCATTTTCAATGTCTAAATCACTATGCATTCTTGGTGATTTTTAGTAAATTCATCAACATCAGTAACAGATTTGGCAGTAACAAAGTAGAAAATAGAACAAATATGTATGGGTTTAAGCATGAGAGAGATAAATAAGCAAAATAATGAGAATGCATACCACGGTTAAATTCATCGCCATCGTCTAACCAAACACACACAATGAAAATAGGAATCCCCAGAACGTGACACTAGAGCACAATGCCAAGATACAATCACGCACTGTTATGTCTGAGCATGACAAAGAAACAGATGGTCATGACCTCTTCTGCAAGGAGGGGAAAAAAAGAAAGAATAATGATACAAGACACTTAATAGTAAAATTGTTCATGACTGCTGAGATTCTTGGAAGAAAAACAAAATGAGAAGCTGCTACAGTAATGAGATAAAAAAAATACATGTCTATGTTTGCCAGTCACATTGCAGAATTGAACAGTCACCTGTGGTTTTCCGCTTAACACAGGAGAGATGAGTTGGTCTAGTATATTTGATAGCAGGTTTTAAAATGAATTTCCTGGAGGGAGAGTGGGCCTGAACTTCTGTTTTTTTAGCAAGTTCAGCTTTCTTATAAACTGCTATGAATAAGAAAACACAAAAAGCATACCATCAGGAAAAAATAAACAGTTGGAGCAAAACCAAACGAAATTTCATAAATAATTAGTTACCACTGTTAGGCAGTTCTTCTACAAAAGAGTAGTAATGAATTACTTCAAAAACATTTTTAAAGAAGTGATTGTTAAATGAACCTTTTTTCCTTCTCACTTCATCTCTGGAGACTGTGCTAGGTTCCTTTTTAGCTATTTTTCTTTCAGGAGTGGAAATTCTGCCTCTCCCGGTTTTAAAAGGCTTTTCTTTTCTATGTTTCTCAAGAGATGATCTCCGAGCTTCCTTTTCAGCTTTCTCCTCTTTAGGAATAGTTTCTAACTGTTCTGTCATGATGCTCCTATCATCATCTGCGGATCAAAGCAAATCATGACAACAATAACAACAAAAACATTAGTAACAAATGTACAATGTCCTTCGTATATTTAACAAAATGCAAAAGAAAGAGATAAAGGGACATTTTTAAAAGTTTAAAGTGAAAAAAAATTTTTTTCCCATTAGGTTATTGGGTTTGATTTGGGAGTAGAAAATTAAAAAAAAAAAAAAAAAGTAATGCACACCTTGAGTGTCCACCCAGAGGCTGTCAGCATCCATGATGGAGTCATCAATGGTGGTCTCGTCTTTGTAATCGTCATAGGTTTCTGTCTTATATTCTGAGAGGGCAATCTCTTCTCTCTCAGGGGAAGCTGGAGCCTCTGGGGAACCATCCTTGGGTCCTGCCTGGGCTTCAGCTGCCTCTTCTATTTCGAGCTCTTCTTCGTCACGAGGGGACGGTCTCCTTTCCACATCAGGCTGCTCTAGGGCTGCAAAGCGCACACTGTGGGAGCCTGACTCCCCTTCGTCAGTTGTGGTTTGCACTACAGTGATGAAATCATCCTCGATGGTCACGACAGACTCAATCACCCCTTTGTGTTCACCTGGGCAGGTCTCCACAAATTCCTCCCTGACACCTGGGACACCCAAGTCAGTAATCTGAAGGGTGTCTGAGCGGAAGAGTAGTTTATCATATTCTCCTCGGGCTTCTATCTCTTCCTCCTCACGTTGAGCCTCTGCTAGTTCAGACACAACTGCTCCAAGCAATGGCTCTGTAACATCAGAGGGGGTGATAGATATATCTGGGGTTTCCTTGCTTTCATCTTTTGGCAGTTGAATAAATTCCATCTGGACATCAGCTCTCTCATCTGTGACTAAATCAGCCTCTGAAACAGCAGGTGGGCAAGGTATTTCCACTGACAATTTGATGGCAATCTCATCCTGAATTAGAGATGATTCTGGAGAAGTTTCCTTCTTGCCCTCATCAGGTTTCAAGGACTCCATGGTGAGGCTTTCATGCTCACCACTAGACTCATAGGACTCCTCTTTGTCTACAGCCTCCTGATGCACCAAGTCGGGCTTGGCCACCTTCTCTTTGACTTCTGTCTCATTGACTTTGGCACCTTCTTTCATGTGGCCAGACTCAACACTCATAAATGCATCTGCCTCCTGAGGCACTTTGGATGAGGGGCTCAGGTCCTGTGTAGCGTCAAGTTTAAACTCTGTTGCCTTCTCGGCATCTATGTTTAGCCCCGAAGCCATCTGCCCAAAATCACTAATTTTAACATCTAATTGACCCTGGGCAGCTGTCTGGGCAGCAAAATCTAGTTCTTGGTCAGCTTTTTTGGATGGTTCTACCTCAGCTACCTCTGGCACTGAACTAAGGACTTTCTCTGCTTTCTCAGATGATGCATCTTTTGATATTGTCAGTTCTTTGGCTGGAGCTTGTTCGTAGGTTATTCCTAAGTCAAATGTTTCCACTTTATCAACAGCCTCTTCTGTTTCCTTGCCATGTTCTTTTGAGTCAGCAAGTTCTTCACTCTTTTCTGGTACAGAATCTAGCTTATCATTAACTTTCCTCTCTTGGTCAAATTCCCTACCCAGTCCCGATTTGTCATCAGAGATATGCGGGGATGCTTCTTTCTCAACACTGAACTCATCTTTGACTCTTCCAGCAGCTGCCAGTTTTACTTCAATCAATGAAAGGTCTGTGGCCAAATCTCTTCGAGCTTTATCATCAGTGCCTTCATAAAAGGAACCACTCTCTCCTGATAAATTTTCACTGTCTTGAACAGGTGATGGGAGTGGGACTGTGTATTTATTGAACACGCAGTAGCCCAGGTCTTCAAGCTGACTGTCCGTCTTTACAACAATGTGGTTTTCATCAGTTACAGGGGGCAAACCAGTACTACTCTCCTCAACCACAGTCTCTGACGGAACTGATTTTCTCCTGGAAACCTCAGCATCTGCACTCACAGATGCTAATCTTGACCTTGTGCCTGCCAGATCTAGCATTTCAGGCAGGTCAGGGGCCATGACAGTACCATTTTTGTAATAATCTTTGGCTAGGAAAGGTGACTCACATGATGTCTCCACTTGAGTAATTTCTTCTCCAGTAGCCTTTTCTTTTTCTGTCTGTTTTTCCTCTTTGCTTTCTACTGGGAAGCAAGGGCCTTTCTCCACTGCAGGTGTGGTGGCTGGAAGGTAATCATCCCCTTCATCCATACTTCCACTAGTGTTGGTTAGAATATCAGAAGCCAGAGGAGAAAGGTCATGACCCCGACCAAAGTTAAATCCAAGGGCTATGGAATCCAGGCAAGACATGGGCAAATTGATTGACATGCTTCTTTGTTCTATTGCAGATCTCCCACCAAGTCCTAAACTCCTGCTAAGTGTCAAATCATCCTTATTCTTACTATGGAGATCCCTTTTCTCGCCATACACTTTTGGATCAATGGTGAACATTCTTTCTTGAGGAGAACTGGGTTCTTCAGGTAACTCAGGTGGATAACTCTGTGCAAGAGTACTGTACCCTGCTTCCTGTGCCGGAGCACTGGGCTGGGAATCTTCTGCTTGAAATCCCTTGTCGCCATTTTTATGCACGGGAGATACGGTATCAATAGACTCAGGGGCAATTTCTCTAGTGTCACTTAGTTCATAGTAATCACTGCCTGGCTGAATGCTTTTGGTTACTTCTTCTTTCAAGGCAGATGTTTCAAAGTACTTGGACATTCCTGACTTGTCTTCATAAAATGGCATGTCAAGCTCGGCTGATGTTGCAGCCCCAACTCCTTCGACCCTATTAGCTTTGTCGGTAACTTTCTCCTCAAAAATTTCCTGGGTTACACTCTTTTCAGTTAATGCAGCTGGTTCGGTCATGACTTTCCCCAGTGTCTTAGAGGTCATAGTTGAATCTGTAATTGCTTGCTCCAAACTTACAGGGAATGAGTCTTGTTTTAACATATCTGCAGTAGACTCTTGGCCTTCCTGTTCTTTTGAGAAAGTGTGCTCTGTGGAGATCTGAATTATGCCTGTTTCTTCGTCTGCCAATTTTAGGGGTGTACTCTCTTTTGGAACAGCTTCTTTGTCAGAAATGGTTGTTTTTTCTTCAAGCTTCAGCTGAGGTTCCTTTTCAGTAAGTGTAGGTTCCGGTCCACTAAGGGTGAAAGTATCTTTTTTCTGCACACTCTCTTGATTTACGACCCCTATTTCTCCCTCTAAAATTTTCTCCATAACATTTTCTTCCACAACTGGAATGTGAGCATCTTTGGGTAAGGTGATTGCCTCTGAGGCTGGTACTTCTGCCATTCTGTCAGTTTTATCTTTATGGGGCTCTTCAACTTTAGAACTATCTTTGGCAGTAGCTGGGCCACTGGTTTCTTGCACAGATTTTTTGTCATCTGGCTGTAAGAAGGCAGAGGCAAAGGGTGATGTTTCTGGAACTACTTCACTCTTCATGACATCTAAAGGAAGAGTGAAGCTTCCACCTTGAAAGGGACTTGGCATGGGGGAATCAAATTGTTTGCCTTCCCATTTTGGGATATCCTCAAATACATCTTTTTCCCTCATGGGTGTCAGGGGGCCAGGAGATATTGGAGCAACTAAACCCCACTCATCTTTTTTTGTTTCCATTGGCATTTCAATGAACCAGTCCTTTTGTTCTTTGGGAGCTGGAGGCTCTGCAGGAAGGTCAATGCCAGGCACTACTAGGCTTGGTTCTGTCTTCTGTGTCACGTCTTCCAGGCTGGCAATGAGACTGTGCCCAAACAAAGCGGGAGAGGCTTTTTCTTCTTCTGTGCCTTGCATGTCCTTTTGAGCAGGGTAAGTTTTAGTTGTCTCTGGCTGAGAAACGAAGGCAGCATGTTTAAGGTCTTCACCAGGCTTACTTTGTTTCTCTGACTCCTTTTCCTTCTTGTCTAAAGGCTCAGCTGTTGAAGGAGTCAATTCCTGCTGGTCTTGGAACTCCATCTTCGAGGCTGTAAATAAATCTGAAGTAATGGGGTTGATTTTTAAATAAGTAATAGGCAAATGCTTTCAGGCAATAAGCTTAAAATTATATTTTGAAATGATAAATGAATGGTAGGGTAAAAAGAAAAACTATGGAACATGCAAGCATGCTACCCCCATTTAAAAATTCATATGAAAATGGCAGTACTGAGATATATATGTACTGTTACTAAAATGAACTCTGGTTGTAAATTAATGTGCACAGGAATTATAAGAAGAGTACACTTCTGGATACTCTTTTGTCCTTGTTTATTTGTTTGGTCTCTCCTAAACATTATGTGATGGGTATTATAGTAGGAAAAAAGGTTGCCATATATGAATTTAGCAAATTTATAACATAAAGGTTATAAATTAATGAATATTGAGTAAGTAGCTAACATTAGGGTACAAAAGAATATATGTCAAGGACTAAATATAGATAAGGATTGATTTCTACTGAATTTTTTAATTGGTTTTATCATTTAAAAATGAATTGGCAGGCCATGGACAGACGGCAAAGTAATTCATAATATTATAATGTTAATAGTTTCAATTAACTTGACCAACAAAATGCCAGGACCAATTTTGGGGGCATATAAAGGTTACTGGCATAAATTTTTAGAATTCATCTGAGATTAAATTTCAGGAATATAAGTATATATTTGCTATCGATTTTATATGATATGAGCTAAGAATTGGCAAGCCAATTTCTCTCATGTATTTAAAATTCTTAATTCCTAATCATTACTTAGTCTGTATGAAAGATGTAAGAAAATCTGAATTACACCATTGATATGAGGAAGTCATATGAGTAACAAGATTTTTAAAAGAGCCAACTATAAAAATAACTCTTTCTTCCTGGTCATGACCTCATTCCCTGGAACATGACCAACTGGTGAAGCATTGACCAGTATTGGCTTTAAAGATGCTTCACAGATATTAAATGACACATTTTTATTTTTATTTATTCACCAATCCAAAAGGCTTTAGAGTCCCACTTATATTTTAAGGTCAAAGGTATTTCACTTTGGTCATTAGAGCTAAAAGTAGTTATCTGGAAAAGATTTGGGGAAATATAATACAATTCAATGATCTCTCAAAGAGCAAATGTTGAATCATCATTGCCTTACATACTTGTGTGTCCTGTTGTAACAATAGAAAAAAATACTTTATGAACTTCTAATAAAGGTTACATGAATGAAAACTGAAGAGATATGGGGATGGTCAAAGGGGTTGACTGCCATGGAGAGAAAATGACATGAGAAGCAACAGCAGGAGCTCTTGAGAAAACCAAACCAGTATTCATTGAAGCATAAAAAGTATAGCACATTGCAGTTGCAAACAAAACGATTCTACCACTTAAGCCTTTATGTGCCAAAATCCAACTGTATAATTTGAAATAAAAGCATATGAATTGCTGTCCCAAAAATAAAAACAAAAATATACATGTATTAGCAATGTGACTGGCAAACATTTGAGATGAGGGGCGGGGAAAAAAAACAAAACAAAACAAAACTCACACAGCATCATCAGCCTGGCTGCAAAGCGTATTGTATCATGGCAAAGGAAAACCAGGAATCAGCTGCAGCAGTGGAAAACCAAGCTGCCACACAACACCTGCGCAAGCCACACACTCTGCTCATTAAGCCCCAAACAGCGGTCTTGTTATCATGAGAAGACCCAGCGATGATTTAAATAGCGTTGAAAAGGCATCAGGTTGGTAAGCCGCTGGAGAGATCATTGGCAACATAACACATGCAAATCCTGAGAAAGACACACCTTCCCCGGCAGAGGAAGGGGTTTTTACTTCTGGAGACACCTCCTTGACCTCTTTGACACTTTTCTCATGTGTGGCCCCTGCCCGGGCACTCTCTTCGGAAACTACTGGGGCCTCCGCACTAGACTCCACTTGGCCCTCACTGAGGCCCTTGGGCTGATCTGAGGACTTAGTAGCCCCACACTCTTTCCCAGGAAGAGCAGCAGGTCTCTCTTCCTCAGCCTTCCGACTCTCTAGAATTTCTTCTTCTTAGGAATGAGAAAGATGTTGACATCATGACCACAGAACAATACACAAAACGACAGAAATACTATTCAAGGAACACTTTCAGCTCCATTGGAATGGGTGTTTTTTCTTTGACCATTGGATGAGCAAATTAATATTCCAATGCAACACACAGCATATACGGGTTGGAAAATTATCATGCGTAGTCAGCTAATAGTGGTGACTTTTAAAGTCTCATTAAAAGCCTTTTTTTTTTTAAATTTGGGAGCTGAAAGGGTTTTATTGATCAATTACCCTTAGGGGAAATGGCAGTAAGTCGCACGCATGTGGAAAGTTTGCTGGAAGTAAGAGATGGTGCTGCCGGATAACAGATGGTGGTGAAAAGATGAATGTATTAATGTACTGGAAAAAAAAAAAAAACTTTAAATTTGTTAGACATGTGCTGTTTTCTCCAATGCAGGAAGCCCCTATATAAGAATTCCTGACTGTTTTATTTAAAATGTGCTAAATTTGCTAAAGAAATTTTTAGGAATAAAAAAGCCTTTCCTCAAAATAATATCCAACCAATCACTTAAACAGCTTTATCACAAAGTTCATCAAAACTATTTAAAATATAATTTATTTAGTATTTACAAGGTAAAGGGCTACCTAAGCCAATCTGTATTACCTTCATTGCATTATATGTTGAAGAGAATGAAAATTTTCAAGGAATAAGTAAAATATTTTGAAAAATAAGATCAAGGTAAAATTTAAACCATACACTTTGCAAAACTCTACTTCTGGGACACAACTGTTATATTGTTTAACTCCCTGAAATATTAGTAATGTAGTTCATGTATGGTTCTCTTTGACACTAAGAAAGAAAATATGCACATTAGCAATAATGTCTCATTTCTGCAATTCAAAACAAAATCACCAAGGAAAATTAATTGAGTGGCAACCAAACTGCTAAAATACCCCCCAAAAGATGTATATCACATAGAAAATTGTTAACATGTAAGATATAAAAAGCAAACTTATGAAGTTTATGAATTATCATGTTCATTTGTTTCTCATTTACACTTCAAATGCCAGTAAAAATAAATCCCATTTTATCACTTAAGAAATTAGAGAGAAATATATAAGCTGCTTTATAGTTCTGTAAATGGAAGATCCTTATGAAATTCCTATGAAAAAATTGTACATTATTTAAATGGCCCTGTGGGAAAGGCTACAGATAGAAAAGAAAGAAATTATCTTTTCTTGAAAAATATTAACACCCTCAGGGGAAAAAAGAGAGAGAGAGAGAAAGCTACTTCATCTGTCTCCTCACATTTAGCATTCAGACACTTTCATTTTTATAATTTAATTATGTAAATTAAAAATATTAAATATTCGGTTTTTAACTTGTTATTTTAAGGAAATTTTTATGGCATAGATTCTGATTACAATTAAAAGACTTTTAATATAGCGCCTTTACTAGTGTCACCTTATTGGATAGAGTCTAATCAAGTTAATTTACATGTTTTCAAATTCATGGAAATTTTTAGCTTTCCATTTTCTCGATTTGTACAAATCATGTTTATTTCAACCATACCTGTTTCTAATTCAAAAATTAACATATTTTGAAAATTGTTGTAAGTTTGCATTACTAGAAGAACTTAGTTTCAGTTAATCTGTCTTATATTTCTCTACCGGAGTGTCCGAGCCATTGGTGCTCTTTGTTTTCAAAAGGACCCTTGAAGAAGCTTATTATCATGACTGCAGTTAGTGAGCTGTAAGCTTATTTCTCATTGCTTTGGAACTACCTGCGCTCACATTGAATATTGTCCTTTGTGAAAATAAACGCTTCACCTAAGCAAAAATATATTTAGCTGTACTGTTTTTTTCCTTTACAAAACTACCTAGTTAGAATGAGACAAATTGCAGCCCATTCAAATAGGCCCATTGCCTACTTATTTTATCCTCACTATGGCCAGTTATACACTGGACTCTCCCAGCTTTATGAGGTTGGAATGATGAAGGCTTTGAATCATTTCCTTCATTTTAGCCGAGCTCTACTGATGTGAGCCAAGATTTAGTCACCTGGGGAAGTCTCTGTAGTTTCTGTAAATGATTAAGTGATACGGGGAAATCAATTCATTTCACAACATTTATTCTGCTTTAAAGGTTCTTCAGTCTTTCTCTTTTAAAGAGCTATCCTATTAATATAGCACTAGAAAGAAGGCTAATTCTATTTAAGCTGGTCCTAGTAATATTATTTATCCAAGGAGGAAAAGAAATAATATTTTGGTACATCTTCTTTGGTTTGGGTAAGAATATGTCGTTTCCCAACTGATTTACTGACAGGGAACAGAAAGGAGTCATATTTTAATTGAACTTTTTTTGCTTCTCTCTTTCTCTCTCCTTCTCCCTTTGCTTCTCAGAAGCAATGATATAGAAAAAGGAATCCGCACATGCCTCAAGTAAGGAGTCTTTTATGTAGATTACTGAGGCATTTGGATGGATACAACTTATATAGGGACTTCACTTTCACGTGGAGAAAACAGGCTCCTGTCCCTCCCACCGCATGGGAAGGCACACTTAACATGATGCACGTGGTCCAAGCTGCAAGCTGGGGAGGAGGAGCAAATGGGGACCATGCTTGGTTCACCTTTCTCCTGGCCTAAGTGGGCCTCTGCACTCTGCGCCGTGACACTGGGGAGCACACTAGAGGTGGTCCACTCTGAGCTGAACAAAGGGTGCTCATAGTACTCCTCCTCGGAGTTGTAAGGGTCATCATCAGGCACAGACACCGAGATGGAGGGGGCTAGAAGTCTGCGCCTCTCCCCGCTGGGGGCAGGTTCGTGGCTGGGGAACCTGTGTAGAGGACCCACTTGATCCTCAGCCCCTTCATCTACAAACAGACACACAGGAAGAAACTGCAGGGAGAACTGGACAAGACAGACACAAGATCAGACAGACGAGACAAACACCTACACAAGGACACAAAGGGCCACAGAAACAGCACAGCAGGATGGAGGGGAATTAGCAAGGCCGAGCTGATGGAGGATGGGAGACAGTGAACGTTTCATGCTTCAGTGACCGCTAAATTTTAACTATCCTGTAAGCAAGTTTGCCATTGATCTAAGTGAATCAAAAGCATTGATAGCCCTGATGCAAAATAGAAATCATCTATACATTTCTCTCACATAAGTCAGAATAACCAAGAAAACGGAATAGAAACAAAGCATTACAAAACAAATGCATTCTCTGGAAGAAATTATTTCATGAAGATTAATTCTTCTCATGCTTATATCAATATATTTATAAGTTGAAAAAGAAGAAAGCTGTTAGGATCTAATGCCTATATGATTATGGGGAAAAAACAGCCCCATTTGAAACATAACCTTAATTAGCTAGGATGCACAAATAGTGTTGTGGTTAATTTAAGTTAATGACTTTAACCAGAAAGTAATTTTTAATTTCCATCCTGCTACGAAGAATCTACAATGCATTATTCCTCTTTCTTGCCTTGATAGGGAAAGAGGAGTAAGCATAGCTCTCTCTGTGGATGCTAAGGCTAATGCAGTACCTACGGGCATCATTTTAAACACTGGCTCTCAGTTGCATTACTGTGGAAATACATTGCTTTAAGAAAGTCTCTAATACCATAAATTTGTTTTCTTATGTTTTATTTGTCTTCTGAATAGAGATATATCTAGCTGAGAATTTCTACAGAGTTGGCTTCAGGTTCATCAAGACTATTCCACGAGTTTCATTTACACCACTGGTTCTTAGCTGTTTTGATGTTTCCAATCTCTTACCACATATTTCTTATTGAAATGCTAAAGTAGCTACTGTAATTTCTGTCCTTTCCTGTGTCTTGGCTTGAAAATTGCATTATTTAAATGTATTTCCTTAAATATACAACTGAAGATCAGTCTGCTTAGCATTCAGATGCTTGTGTAATTTAACGAGCTTTAAGGACTATGACAATGAACATTATTTGGTTTCTGATATAGTGTAGACACTACATTTCAGGCATATGTGGCAGTTACTAAGTTTGCTAATCAATATTTATTTACTTACATGGAGAAATCAGTTTAAAATTTTATAGCTCTCAATAATAAGAACAAAATCTATAGTATCCATCCGTATGGTTTTTATTTCTATGAGAATTTAAGCAGATGGAATTATAGCATTAATTTGAAAATGCACTGTATTTTTAGGACAGTAACTTATTTTCAGCAACAAAGTGCTGATGACTAGAAATAAGCCTGAAGTCATAAGGATACTAAAATAACATTTTGCAGAGAGAATACGTTTAATCTTTTAAGCACATTATTTACTCATTATTCCATGGAAGTTGTTTCTGGATGGATGCTCAGAACTTTCTCAGCCATGATACTTATTATATCATGGGATGGCAGAAGCCTAAAATAACATTTGATATTCTTAGTTCAACTAGGCACGATTTCACAGCTGAGCAGATAATTGTCCAAGATCTGGCCTACAACACTGACTGAATCATAGCCCTGGGCTTGTCACATGTCCTAGCCATTCATACTTTCCCCAGTGAACCCTTGAGACTGTAAACTCCCCATGTATGCAAGTTACTTCTAAAACTTCTAATATGTTCAATGGATTGTGTGCATAATCAATAAATGAAATGGAATATGTGCCTCTGCTTTTCAACATTTATTTTCTGGGAAGTAGAGCAGACTACAGTATAAACTGAAGAATTTAAACTGAGAATAAAGGCAATACTCATTGGATATTTTAACTTTTTGAAGATACTGGCTGCCTCTTTCTTGTCACTGCTCTTTTTGAAAGTGCCAAAATGTAAAAACAGCCCAAAGCCTTGCTTCAGATTTATACCATTTTTTAAAAATAGTATTTTCTATTCTGAAAACTTTCACTCTAATCAGCGAACAACAAAAACAACAAGAGAAACTTAAAGAGCTTTAGTGGAAAAGTAGCTTCTCCGTGGTACATGCCTGGCCTTGAGCCAAGGCAACTTCAAAAAGCATGTCTGGCAAAGTCCAGGTATTTTGAGCTGTATGTACTCCAAGTCCCCATTCCAGACCTGAAAGCCTAAAGTCCATTTATATTACAAGCTCCAGATGTGCTAGCAAAGCTATGCTTAGAGGGACCATGGCTACT
Source organism: Propithecus coquereli (assembly GCF_000956105.1). Classification (NCBI taxonomy): domain Eukaryota; kingdom Metazoa; phylum Chordata; class Mammalia; order Primates; family Indriidae; genus Propithecus; species Propithecus coquereli. The sequence continues at coordinate 4,242,093 of NW_012153063.1, read as the reverse complement.
TAAGTCTAAACACTGCACTTGGCTCCATGATGATAATAGAAGACGTTAGATCCTCATTTGTTATGTAGTTGTGTATGGTGAGTGCTTCTAGACCACACCCAATGGAGATGGGACACACAATAATTTTAAATAGGTAAATTATAAATAAATTGAATATTTTGGGAGTGATTTTTTAAAAAAGGAAATCCGTATAGTAGCTTGTAACAAAAAAACTCTCATTTGAAGATGATTTACATCCATAGTCTCACAGTAAGAATCTTGATAAAAGATAGCTTTTAGGATGTAGTGCAACTGTTGTCAAAGGATTTATATTTGAACTACATAAGCCACTTATCCAGATATAAGCCATGATATTTTTGGCAAAAAAGTAGAAATGAATATTATCTATCCCTGTGGGTTGCTGGGAGGATTAAATAAAAAGATACCTGTGAAAATGTCAAGTACAATATTTGACTCCATACATGTTAGCATCTGTGTCTTCAGTGTACTCAGAAAAGTTGTTAGGTACCTCTGTTCTTTCCCTTTGTTTGACATATCAAAGTTTGAGTTAGATTTGTGAAAAATCAAATTCATTTCACAATGAATGAACTTTTTCTATAGTTTTGCTGTATAAGGTCAGTATTGAATGAGCTCATCTTTTTACTATATGTAGGTATGCTTTTGGGGACTGCACTTTTGCCACAAAATATTCTATTTAACTTAACAATGTCATATATTAAAGGACAGGGTAACCTTATGAACCTTGGACTTTTACATAGTTCCTTTGCGTAACTATAATTTTCTAAAATGAAGCTTACCTGGTTTCAACCGAGGAATAAATTTTCTCCAGTTTGCTTCCATTTACACTTTTTTTAAAAAAAAGGATTTGAAAGTTTGCGTTGGGTTAAAGTAAGGCTTTTCACACAAAACCAAGCCTTGGTATGTCAGCCCCTTTAGAGCCTACATCTGGAATATCAGGTGACTACATGCTTTTGGTTTGTTGTGGCATCACAGCACATGGCTGATGGCAGCTGGCCCCACTTACACTGTTTTCCATCATTTCCAAGCCCTTTCCATTTTGCCAGCTTTTGACTGAGGACTCCTCAGTTTGCTGACTGTTATTATTGCCCCAGAATGATATGGAAGAAACTGTTCTCAGATTAGCAATTATTATGTCACCATATCTGTAACACAGGGATACACCACTCTAGAATTCTGGAGCAAACCTAAGTGGGCAGAAGGAAACCTGGTTTTGTGTTCAGATGATTCCATTGTACTTGCACAGGCTTCCAAATTCTAACAGCTCAGTCCACACGACAACTATATTATGGTTAGGCCAAAGAGAAAAAGGAAGTTAATTTGAAAACATCGCAACCGGTATGGTCTTGGTTTATTGTACCATGGTTTCCTTTGTAAGTGTGCATGTTTAATTTTTTTCATCAAAATCCCATGTAAATGTTCCCCAGAATAAGCACATATTCTGGGAATATTAATATTACATTAATTATAACAAATGAATATTCATAAATGATAGTAATCAACATCTTAAATTATTTTTAGTGGAAACTTTCATGCTTCCCCTTTGGGAAAGAACAGCTTTCAATTTGTTTGATAATTAATAAAAAGAAAGAGTATGCTCAAAATCACTGAGTTACTCAATTTCATTCAAGAGCTTTCTTCCATTCGTATAAAAGGATCAGACTATGGCAGTCACTGTACCCTTAGATTAAAATTGCTTTGAGGGTGTGTCAAGAAGGGTAAATAATCCCCTAGACAAGGCAAAGAAATCCACCTGCTCTTTTTCCACCTGACTTGCTATAAGCAATACACTGATGCATTTGGGCTGGGCCTTTACAAACCAATTGGTTTGAAAAATTGAACAGTTTAATTCTATCTTGTAACTTATCACTGATTTATTTTCTGGAAAACTAAACTTAAAAAATATTATTTGTTGTACATTATTTAAGTGTGGCTTAAAATAAAAGAGAGGCAGTAGTTTAATTGTCTCGACCACATATATTTTCACATATTTAAGGTGAGAATATTATCTGCTCTCTAAAGAGGTACAGTTTATAAAATACGTATACATATTTTTTCATAAAACTCAAAAATGGTTATCCCTTTAAAAGCAAATCATCAGGGCTTCATATGGTTTAAAAATTTTTAAAAGAACAATTAAAAATAAAGTTTGGTTTGAAAATAATTCAAATTACTTTCAATAGGAAGTAAATTGGCATTTTTCCTGAATATACTGAAACAGCTTGAAGAAAGCCATTTCAATTACTTTGGAAATTTGACACCTTAGTTACCAAAATGTGAAAGTGACTCTATGCTCTATTTATTTGTATTTTCAGTATATGCATTATATTACTCTCCAGGAAGCAGCAGGGTGAAGGCCCAGAGGGATAGGAGGACTCTGCTTTCTCCCTTTATGCTCCAACTTCCATATAGAGAACGAAGAGTAAATGACTTGACCTCAAGCAGACTTGTGGAGTAGGACGACTCTGTCAGTATCATACCCCTCTCTGGGTTAAGAGCATTCTCTGACACTGGGAAGGCTTTATGAAAGAGTTCAGAAACATTTTCAGTGACTTGAGGGAGGTGCAACTATCATGCCAAGCTTCCCACTGCACTTGGAGTGAAATCCAAGACAGCGACCCCAGCTAGCCGCTGCTCGCTCTCACACTCCTTCACTCCTCTACTCCTTTCTTACTACCCATTAGCCATGGACCCCGTCAGTTCCCAGGCACTTCATCTTGGTCACCTGAGTGCACATGTACATCTTTCTTCCACCCCTTCTCTTGGCTAAGACTCCCTCATGCTTTAGGGCTCGGCTCTTTAACTATCCCCTCTCCATCCAATAAAATAAAGTTTCCCCTTCTTGTTCTATCTTAAAGCTTCTTTTTCTTTTCTTCCTTAGTGCTAATCCAACTTGAAATTGTTTGTAAGCTTATTTATTGGATTTCTGTTCTCCACTAGACAGTGTGCTCCTAAAAAACAGGGATCATGTCTGTTTTGTTCCCCAGT
>NW_012153063.1:4236757-4238687 GCF_000956105.1 Propithecus coquereli | reverse complement strand
TAGAGTTGATAATCTATGTTTTAGTAATTAGATTTTTATTAATATATTTAAGAAATCAAAGCACATTTGAAATGAATCTAATTGCAATTATAAAAAGATGAGTCTTTTGTGATAAATGTTATTTAGTTTTTAACATAGTAAAATGAAATCTAAAGTGACAAAAGGAAAAATAAATGAACAGATAAATGAAATAGAATAGTTTTAAAATTCTGATTTTAGTATATGAAAACAAAATTACATTGAAACAACAATTGAGCTGTAGCTCTCTTCTGCCCATTCCTGTAACTCTCAAACGATACACAAAAGTTAACTGATCTAAATCAGAGAACCAACAATGGTTTCCTTTTAAGTAGTGCCTTTCATCTCAGATTCTGAATGAATATTCTTCAAAGGCATCCCTCTGTTTTATCAAGGCAAACTAAAAAGCTGACATGACATTCCATGTTGAGTGAGTGCATAAATAGATTCATGGACAGTAATAGGTCTCAGCAGGAAAGAAGCCATGATCTCAGCTTCCAGTTCACTGCTTTCAATACCAGGTTCATTCATTGACTTTTTCATTTATTCATTAATATTTATTGAATTTATTATGGGTCAAGCCCTGGGGAAGGTCTTGGCAATGTAATAGTGAGCAAAACAGAGACAATTCCTGACACTTTCATAAGGAAGTGTTGATTTCATCAATCAATCTGACTCTAATCTGACCTAATAATTATATATTACTTATAATGGGCATTACATTTATATATTCTTTTGTTCAGTCACTTACAAGATAGCATTGCATCTTTCCTGTCAAAGTACTCTACCTTAAGTGAATGGGTTTTCTATAGTTATTTTAGCAACTAAGCACAAAGTTATCTTTTCCTTTATCAAGTAGATTTCTTCTTTTTTATTTATCATATTCCTTTACCTCTGATTTTATATAGATAAGTGATTATTTATTTAAGGTCTTTGTTTCCTCTTGACTATTTGAAACATAGCTCCAAAGCTCAGTCACATACTAACCAAAATCAAAGTCCAGTACTACGGATAGAAGTTGATTATCTACCCATTATTAGAAGACAAACCTTGAAAAGCCCTGTAGGCCTTACCTTCCTCCACTGTGACAGTCTGTTCTGAGGCTGGCGATGGGGGTGGAGAAGGAGGCAGATTAGCTGTGTCTTCAGCTGCTAAAGATCGAACAATGGAAAAATGAGATACAATAATTAATCTTATTAGGCTGGTAGATGTGTAGGCAGTTCCACCATTTATAAAAAGGCCTCTGTATAAAATTCAGGAAAAGATTCAGTAGTAGCTGCATTTGATTTATTTTTAGGCTCATTACCTGATTCATGTATTTTTGAAAATCTACAAAGAAAAGTATTTAATATTTTCCAAAGCAATCATTTTGTCTTCTCTATAAAAATGGATTAGAGATGCCTGCTGAAATTCTATCATTAATCTCATTAATTGTGTCTATTTATTTAATTAATAAAATATTTCATTTTGGGCCTAATTCACCACATGAAAACACACACAAACAGGCATTTTAATTTGGAATCAGCTAGATTGATTCAAAAAAAGTATTAAAACTTTCTATTGTTAAACTGGTTTATCTGGAAACAAATGTTACCTTTTTCACTCAAATGTTATTTTAGGGGACATATTTTTTAAATAACATTTGTCTACTGAGTCTAATGTCAAAACTCATCATTTGTATGTATGTTCAGAAAAGAAAAATGAAACTGTCTTAGCCTGAGGCAACATTTAGACATAAACCACGTGCTAGCAGTGGGAGCTGTGTAACCTTCTGGCCTTGCCATTACACGTGAGGAAGGATGAGAGAGAGGTTCTAAAACACGTAATTCGTTCACAGTTAACTCTGAGTTTTCCTCTTCAAGACACTTACCTTCTTTATGACCCTTCATATGAAAGTAAGGAATTTCCAAAG
>NW_012153063.1:4231524-4233877 GCF_000956105.1 Propithecus coquereli | reverse complement strand
CCTAATTCAAACTTCAGTTATCCAAAGATGAAAGTAAGCATTGATAAGCTAATTAAATTATTTCTGAAAAAGTTTTAATTTCTTAGCAAGGCTCCCAAAAATTTGTGTCATATATCGATATGTCAGGTACTTTTCATAAAGCAAGTTTTTACACAATATACTTTGCACCCTCAATTTATAACAGTTTAAAACAAAGAACTATATTTTATTAATACTGCAAAAATGTATGGATTGTGATTTCATAATGGTACAATTCACTAATTTATAATGATGCTTTATGCTACACAATTTAATTCAGCATCGCAGAATTTTAGAGCTAAAAAGACTTTTAGAGATGATTTTGTCCAAATCCTCTAATTTTATAGATGAGGAAATAAGGCCAGTATGGTTATGAAATTTGCCCAAGTTTACACAGCCAATAGAGGTGAACTGAGATTGGAACTTTAGGTTTCCTGACTATGACAATGTTCTTTCTCTTAAGCAAACAACAGAAGGAATAACCAGCAAATAATCACGAAAGTCTCTAACAGTCAGGAATGAATGACTAATGGAAACATATCAACTCTTTTAATGGTATGGACCAAGGAAACATACTCACTCTCAGACTTGCTTATCTGTCTGTCTATCTAAAGTATGCTATTGCTATTTCTGATTATGTTTTGAGACTGCTACAAGTGATTTGTCATAATGGAGCAACATCTCTCTATCTCTAGACTCTATCACCTACCTACCTACCTACCTATCTGGTAGACCATGTTAGATATTGTGGTAGCTAACCTCAAAAAGATGAAATATTTTATTTCTAAGTACTCTTTTATTAGCATTTTTGTTCCATTTCAGTGTTTGAATGGAATTTTTCACAGTTACTGCAGTTAAATAAATAACATTAACAGTCATCAAAACATTGTGAGGAAAATTAACTGCTATGCTCCTCAGTGAGGCGGGCAGTGGAAGAGAAAGTGCTGTGTGTTTTCATGAAGCCAAGCTGCTGGGCGGAGTTTCTCTGATCAGTCCCTGAAAGGCTGGGCTCCTAAAGTGATGTTTTCAATGGGAAAGAACACTGCAAAAAGAACCGCAGAAAATTAAATTTGAAGACAGCTATTAGATGTCTAAATTGCTTGATAATGTTACAAAATATTATTTTAGGTTTTGAGAATTATCACTTACATATATTAATTTTTAATGCAATTCAGGTTTTTAAAAATCAATAGAGTAAGGCAGCTTCTTCTAGCACCCCAGTGCTTTGTGGGAAATTGGGTGTAATGAGGTGGAGTAAGCATGGCAGAAATTGGGACACACATAGGACCCTTGTGTCTTTTGGATCATTCCTGACTATTCCTATCAGCACTTATTCAGAATTTAGTATCTTCTTATGGCATTTAGTACATCTTGTAATGGAATTGTGGCTGGTACACATGGCTCATCTCCCCTACTATGTAAAGATTCCTAAGTCAAGGACTCCTGTTTGTCATTGTTGCAATTCTTGAAGCTTCTCTTATTGAGCTTTACCCAGATTAGATGCTTAACATAATTTTTTTGAAAAGATGAAAAATTAATGTGAAAGGTTTTGTTCATATTTACACAGATTCAGAAATAATTCATGCTTGTCACTATATTTACTAACTTTAAAACTCTCAAATTATCTCAGTCTATTATTATTTAAGAATTGATATCTATTATTAGAATATTTCTTAAAAGGGGGCCTTGGATTCTCGTGTACCTATTGATAGATTTTTAGGGTCTGAGAATATTTTACATGAATTAATTTTTTTCAAATTGGTAAAATAATCCAATATAAATAATACAAGTATCTATTGGTTTATGAAAATAAATTATAACTGAAAAATGCTATGTTATTTCATTCTTTTCTGTTTTGGAATGTATTTAGAATACACTTTTGACACCATGAATTATTTTAAATATTAAGGAGAAAGAGAAGACAACAGAGGTGAACTTAATACATAAAGGTGCATTCATACAAGTATAGGTCAGATAACACTGTGGTGCATTGTATAAATGGACTTTAAAAATAGTCTAACAGAAACAATTGAAGGGAGAATTGAATTAGTCTCTAGTTAGTATAGACATGTCCAACCTAGATAGAATGCTCTGATCATTCTGATCAGCCAGAATCACATTTAACTATAATCAGTAATTTGATTTCAGCAAAACAGTATCATTTATTTTAATGGGAAGCAGCAGGAAACTTGACTTTCACTGGTTTTGTTGTTTCAGACAAAATTGATTTATAGATGTGTTTGAGTTCCGCAGTGGAATAAGATCTTATGAATAAACTGATTTTATTTTTGTACATATTTAATCAAAAATTGTAAGAAAATAATTTAACTCCATC
>NW_012153063.1:4228745-4231474 GCF_000956105.1 Propithecus coquereli | reverse complement strand
TATTATTCTGGGAGGGAAGACTATTTTTATTACTTACTTTTTAACAGACAAAGGGGTACCAAACATAAAATCAAATATTAAGAATGTATTAGACTATAAGAGAGGAAAATGGATATGTGGTATTTTTAGACCTTAGACACTATACCTTTCTATGGATCAGATATATGTATCTGTAAAGCAAACATATCTGTTGGATTTAAGACCATCTCCTTTCTTATATCTCTTCATGTATATTCATATACATCTATTTGTCTGTCTATCTATCTATCTATCATCTGTTGAGTAGGAGCAGCAAGCCCTCGGCTGAGAGTGTTTACCTTGGCAAATATGTGTTACATTACTTGTCTGGCCCTGGAGGGTGACCAAGGGAGAGGGCAGTGCTATCTCAGAGCCCTTAGGTGAACCAGGAAAAGGTCAGTACCTCACATGGAATACAAAGTCAGATGATTATAACAAAGCTCTGGTTATAGGTCTTGTGTAGCCAAGTCAGGAAGGTCCAAACAAGACTATAGTATAGATAATCATTCACCAAAATCCATAAAGGGAAACAATCATCTCTAATTAAAGTTTTAGTACATTTTCCTTATGGGTGGGATTCATTAAATAAAAATGCATTGGCTTTATTTTTATAATAACTATCTCCAGTGATCTGGAAAATGAAATATTAAGGGCCCACTCATGGAAAAGTCTAACTGGAAGCTTACCACCCTAACTAAAGACTACCCAAATATCACAATGAACCAGTTGCAGATGGCGAAAGTGGGTCCCGGTGCATTCCATAGAGGAGTTTGATGAATGCTATGTGTAAAGACGAAGTACAAGATATGGCTTATCTTTGGAACATGAAGACTGTATCCTGTGATCAGGGTGAAGTAGACACAGCCACCTGACCTGAGGCTCTTCTCATTTACCTAAAGGCAGAGCTGCAGGCTGATCTTTATGCTGAGCTTCTTTTTCTTGTTCACCCTTCAGGACTGCTACAGCCTCAGCCGTGACTACTTGAACTATCCTTGCAGACACCTCCTCTGCAATAAACAATAACAAAAGAAAATATAACAATGAGAAGCGAAGAACAGATAGCAAAGAGGAAAAGTAATCAAAGAGTGTAGTGGATATAGAATTTCATTTTCACTGTTTCCCCCCAAAAAGTACAATATAATTTTTAATTATAGATACAACAGAAACATATATATATTTATGTATATATATATAACATAAATACATGTATGTATACTAAAAAAAAGAAGAAGAAAAGAAATCGGCATTTTGGGAGCTAAGCTAAGCAATATGAACACAGAACTAAGAAAATAATTATTTAACTTGTATGGCACTTTATTGTTAAAGAGCTGTTTACACAAATAGAAACAATTTAATTTCTATGAACCTAGTAAAACAAATTCAAAGAGAGAAGAGAGGATCCATTTTGAATTTAACTTAAATATATTTCATAGTTTTCTTACACTATTCCAGAAAATGTCATTTAAATAAATTTGTATGCTGATTTGCAAAAATACTATGATTTAAAACCTGAAGAAGATGCCTCAAAATGTATATTTGTGATTAGATGGCATTTTCCAGGATAAGTGGAAATAAGAAAAACTATGAAGAACTGGGAAAGATTAAATTTTAATGAAATGTGTGCTAATGGGATATATCAGATGGTCTCTTTATAAAGAGCTGCTACTTTCCTACATGGTATTTTAAAGATGTTTAAAGCCATATGACATAAACTCATAAGTGCAATAGTTTCATTTTTTAAAAAAGGAGCTTGTCATTAAAATGATCAGTCTGTAAGATGCCAGATGAGTAGTTTTTAGCTTGAAATGTCTTCCATTGGAGCAAATCAAAGTTAATTTTGCATAACCTAGTCAAGAAAGATTAAGAAAATGGTGCTCATATCATCATATCATCAACCAAAAATAGAAGTAGCCTTTTGAAATTAAAAATATATTCTAGATTAGATATAAATTTTACAGAATTTAACTTTCCATCATCTTTATATAACAGCATGTACAATACTAGGGAAATAAGCCCAGTTATGGCCTTAATAGAAACAAGTTGTACTGGATAAGGGGAGGGATGGTGGGATTTTTTTCCTCATAATTTTAGTAAAGATATTAGAACACATTTTTATTAAAGTTTTATTATAGCTCATGATCAAAATTTGCACATGCACAAGCAGGTTTGGGGAGATCTACCTGTTTTTAGCTGGCTCATTTATATTCTGCCTCCTCTGGAAAGCCTTCCACACCCCAGCCAGGATGACAGAGAGTATAGTGAGCCCAGGCTTTTTGGATCAGCAATCCACTTGGACAGAATTTATCTGAATTTTAAAAGCTGGATTACCTGATTAAGAATTATTTGCCTTTATATGTTTAACTTTCTGATTTTTTTCCTAGCCACATGACTATGTATATTCTTAAGGGATACACTACAAACACTTATGTAGGCTGAGTAGCGTAATAGCAGTGGAAGCAGCATTTAAAAAATATTATAGTGCTCTCCATGTGTCAAATTCTCTGCTAAGGGATTTGCCCTCATCTTCTTAACAAGTTATTTGTTATTTACTATTATTGCTCCCATTTTGCAGATGAGGAAACAGAGGGTTAGACCAGAGAATTGGATATTCTTATTGTAAATATCATACCTAGACTATAGATTTTAAAAGAACTAAAGTATTGTAAAATTCCTTATATACTAAAACTAAACTGAATGTGATTTAATATTTC
>NW_012153063.1:4216020-4217210 GCF_000956105.1 Propithecus coquereli | reverse complement strand
CAGAGTCACTCACACGGTCCTCTTCTGAAATGCAACTGCAAACTGGTGAGCTAGCACTGTGAGTGCGGTGTATGATTATAGGAGAATTTCCTCCCCCCACTCCTTTTTTTCCTACCTCAACCTATGTGCTCAAACCCCCAATCTTATTTAAATTACACCTTTACGGTACTCAAATGAAGTCTTTAGAGCTTAACAGCATTTACATTTGCACAAGGAGGAAAGTGTAGTAAATGAATATGATTATCAGTGAAAGGACACCGTAGGTTAAAGATACTATATTATGGAGTCAAAAGTAATTAGAGCAGCACAGATCAGAAATAGTACCTATTGAAAAATTTTGCTTCTAATTTTTAGGACCCAGCTGGAAGTAGGAAAAAAAACATGTTAAACAGAAGAAATACAGTAAATTATGATCAAGCACAGTGGTTTACGCCTATAATCCTAACACTCTGAGAAGCTGAGGTGGGAGGATTGGTTGAGGCCAGGAGTTTGAGGTTTGAGTGAGCTATGATGACTCCACTGCACTCTAGCTGGGGCAACAAAGCAAGACTTTGTCTCAAAAAATATAAATAAATAAAATAAAAAATAAAAAGAAATACAGTAAATCAATATAGTCCCAATCTAGCTTTATCCTTATCTTGTTCTAGTTAAAGGTTTCTGCTGCTGGTGTTATTGGGGGTTTCAGTGGAGTAGTATATGCATATTTATGTTGTTTTCAGCCCACATAGTAAACATTTACTAATTAACTAAAATCGTAATATTTTATTGATCTTAAATTAACTCGAGAAAGAAATTTCTAGGGAAATTTGCTCTTTGGCATTTTCGAGTAGCTTAATACCAATAAATTGAATATAATAATTATAGCAATGAGGGAATTGACAACACCTTTGGAACTTTGAAATGCTCTGTTTTGCATCTTGTCAAAACCATTACAAAGTACTGCTCTTTGTAGACTTGTGGGAAATTGAAGTATCTTGTGCATTGTTTTCAAACACATAACATTGCTGAAGGAATGTAGCACAAGACATTATTAATAATATTAGTGGAGAAATGAAATATCAATAAAACAAAGAGAACTTGAATAAATTCACCCTTAGAAAGAGTAACTGTCGGATAAACAAAATATAAAATATTGTGTGTGTGTTTAGAAAAGCAGTAGTGTGTATGTATTTATGCATGTGCCAACACTC
>NW_012153063.1:4213376-4215970 GCF_000956105.1 Propithecus coquereli | reverse complement strand
CTAGCAATAGTTTTTGTATTGCAATGATAACCTTATAACCAGTACTTGATCATTAGCTTATTATTTTATCAATGGTGTCAATGTGATAATTATACAGTTTCTACAAGTAATAAACAAAACCTTATGGCTGTAAAATCATGTCATGACTACGCAAAATGAATGATGACTTGGAACTAATCTAATAAGTGGATCTATCCGCAAATCACTTGTGAGAAAAACATTAAAAGTAACTTCTCTAATTCATCTCATAACTTCTAAAAAATATGATGATTGATTATAGGCTCATATAAGAATAAAGGATTTAAAAATTTAATCCAGGGACAGAGTAATAAGCGATAGCACATCATCACTATATAATAGGAAAACACCTGAACACAAAAAGTGAAGTCTGTCCTTACAACTTTTTCTGGGCAACAGAGATGGGGTCAGTATTCATAAAAGAATATCAAAGCAGTCCCCACTAGATAAATTGAATTCTGGAAAGAAATAATATTTTTTGTCAGGATTGGGAAAATATAGTGGTGGAAACATATACAGGAGATAAGTAAGTATGAGAAACTAATTGTGAGACACGCTCTCATCCACATACAGCTACTTGATAAAACCCAAATGGTGTCATGCTAAGCTACTTACATTTCAGCTAACTAATGAATAAACATCATACTGTTAAACAAGGTTATTAAACAAGTTGTTAAATTAGGCACAATCATTTCTTGTTGATACTGTTTAAGCCACACATTTACTCATTGTCCAGATGAGAAAATTGGCAAACTAACGGATAAAAGTAACTTACTGTCCCATTCAGACATCACTGTGATTTACATCAGTGTAGTACAAATATATTATATAGGAGTAGGTGCTGGAGTCAGAAAACCTGGGATCAAATTCTGTTTCCATCTCTCACTAGCCACAAGACCTTGGTTAAGTGACAATCTCTCTAACCTTCAGACTCCCATCTGTAATGTGTGAATAAAAGTGGTATTTGTCTTTTGGTGTATTGTGACAATTAAATGAAATAATATGTATCAAGTGCTTATTTAAATTAGGTATCATTGTTTTAATCACTCTTCCTGTCTTGCTGTCATCTAAGACTATGATCATCATTTGATTGACAAGAACTGAAAGTTTTCGTCCAACATTGAGATGATTCTGTCATTTTACCCAATGAGTATCTTCTTGCTTGAATGTTGGGCCACTGCCTAACAGATGATATATCAGGCTCCTGACACTTATTACTTAGCCTAAAATGATAAAATGTACACAAAGTCAATTTTACTCTACTGTGGTGCCATACTGCTCAGCGACCCTCTGTTTATTTCTTTGATGTTGATTCATTCTACACCACTGCCATGCTCTTCTTGTCATGGGATTTACCACATCAAAAATTTTAAGACAGTCTCAGGCCTGTTTTTAGCACCTTTTTTTTGTTCAATTATTTTGTAATACTAATCTATCAATATTTCTTGGTTGATTAATAATAAAAGCAATGGAATTGAAACTTTCTCAATGGCCCTGACAGTTTCCACTTGCTTCTGAGTGATATGTAACATTGCTGATAGACCCATACAGAAACTTGATTTTGAATGCATAACCTTTGGTTTTTTCCACCAGGACCAGCTATGATTACTTGAACATGTAAAGGCTCACCTATTAAACTGTAAACAAAAAAGACAAGCACCTTGGCATAGGCCTGAGAACACATTTTTGTTGATTTCTTTCAGGTTGTTAAGAGAGAAGCAAGAGATATCGACAGTAAATTCAACCATATGGGATACAAAAGCCAGTAAATGTTTTTGCTTTTAAGAATCTTGGGCACAATAATGCTGTGTTAAAAGAAATGACAAATAAGCTTACCATACACTTGTGGAAGAAGGAAAACAAAGCAATTTTAGACACAATGCTCCTGTCAAGAAAAGGTTTTTCTCAGTAGGGTACAGAATGGTTGCCTAGGAAACCAATGCTAATTGCTGCTGCTGATGGAGACTAGTCAACAAGGAAAGCACTGTGTAGTTGGAAGCACTCTGCTAAACAAGGACCCTAGACAAATTCACAAAAATAGGGAAAGAAGAAAAGTTCCTTGCTTCTACTCCTTGCTTAATTTGGAGAGTAAATGGTTCCTCTGAAACTATTTCCTGCAATCAACTGGTGATGAAGGAAATTAAAAGAGCAAATTGTTGGGTTTTTGTTTGTTTGTTTCCCTGGCACCTTTGTATTAATTAAAGAGGTCAGCATTGGCATGTCCCACCCTAGACAGACTTCTGTTAATCTCAAAGGGTCACACTGGCCAACACTGCAGCTACAGATCTTTGCTTAAGAGCTTTTTCTTCTGGAGATTTCTTCCAAAGATTTAATGTTTAAGACAAAGATAAATTAATTTATGGGGAAAACACATTTGAGGTGAAGTTAGTTAATGAAGAGAAATGCGTTTAAGATAAAGGAATCATGATTTTACAAAGTTCAGTTCTGAAGGGTACTTGAATTTAAGATAACTTATTTTGCACCTGCTATAGACAATGGAGCTATGCTTAGTCATTACGGGGAACAGAAAGATGAGTAAGACATGGCGTTCGCACATTTAAATTGTGTTGAAGGGG
>NW_012153063.1:4211316-4213326 GCF_000956105.1 Propithecus coquereli | reverse complement strand
TTTTAGCATAATTGAAAAGGTTATATGGGGGCCAAGTTTGTACTGACATATTATCTTTTAAGTTTTTTTAATAGAATAATATCATTAAAATGTTTCAAATAGGACATAACAGCATTTTATAATATACTTTTCATAGTGAAGTTAGGAAAACAGGAGATAAGATTGTTCTGGGAATTTCAATTGTTTCAGTCAATTTAAAATCTTCCTTTAAGCAAGGGCTGTCAGCAGCAGAGAAGGCAGCATTCCTGAAGGAGGAGAGATGGCCTCCTTCCAATAGAGACCTACTCAGATCTACTGGGTGAGCTTAAACCTTATGGCCTGGCTCCTGGGACAGGAGCAAATTCACTCAGGGTTTGAGTAAAGTTCAAAGAAGATGGACAGCGAATGTGCCAAATAAACAGAGAAGACAAGAGAAGACAGTCTCAAAATCAGACCTATAAAAATAAAAATGCAATTGTTACGATGTACATGTGATTTACATATGATTTCTTCATTCATTCTACATTGATCTATTAAATGCCTCTCTCCATCCACCCAAACCACCATCCATCCATCCACCCATCCATCCATCATGTCTTACTGTCTATCTAGGGGCTTATTGTCTTTTATAGTGTACATTGGAGGAAGTCTTATAGACTTTAATTCAGGAAAATGTGGGTACAAACTGCATCATTGCTACTTTCTATTTATTTTATCTGAAGAAATTTTACTCAAACTAATTGTGCTTCAGTGCCTCACCCATAAGATGGAAATATTAATAGTACCTGTCAAAGAGGTTGTTATGGGTACTCAATGGCATAATCATATATAACAGGCCTGGCATATCAAGGAATTCAAACACACTGAAGACTTCCAGACAGGTCTTTACCAAGGTGTCTTTATTTTCCCCTAGTCATGCATTCTTCTGAGTCTTAACGTTTTTACTTTAAAGAAAGAGCAACAGTGACATGCACAAAGGGTCCAGCCTAAATAGGCTATTATTATTATCCATCTGATAATATAGTTAATCCAATATCACTGATGTTGATGACTATGTTGATGGCCAAGAGAAGTATTTCCTTTTTTGAGACAAAGCTTGAAGGAAGTAAATATTGTCTTTGTTATTTATTTTCCGGCTTCATACCCAGTTTCCTGGCTGTGTAGGCCCTGGGCTACCATCTGCTCAAGATCCCTGCCAGTAAGTTCCAGTTCAGAATTGTCTGCTAGACAGTGCTCCAAAAAGTACGGTAACTCTGTCTATTCCCGAGAACAATTAGCAACATGAAAAATTATCTTTGAAGTAAGAAATTAGACTATTAATACATTTTAATTTTTCACGGCTTACTTTTTCTAACTTCTGTTCTTTTTTCTACTTTCTACTGTATTTTTTGTGCTTTTCCTTCCAAACATATGTGTAAAGTTATAAATAAAACTTAGTTGTTTAGAAGATTAAAGATAAATCTAGATTACACATAAATTGGGAAATTGTTATTCATTATATTCAATTCAGAGGTAATATTGATCTTCATAGCTGAAAACATTTAAAAATATAAAAACTGCTTATTGTAATCTGATATTTTGAAAGTCCCAATTATCTTTCTTTTGAATTTCTGAAATGCTCTAGAAATGGACGTTTTTAGTTTATGTTAGAAATTATCTTACATAAGGAGTGTGTGTGATATGTATTTCTATTCTCTCTTTTGCGAATACATGTCAGGATTTCAATGTAACTAGCAATAGTTTTTGTATTGCAATGATAACCTTATAACCAGTACTTGATCATTAGCTTATTATTTTATCAATGGTGTCAATGTGATAATTATACAGTTTCTACAAGTAATAAACAAAACCTTATGGCTGTAAAATCATGTCATGACTACGCAAAATGAATGATGACTTGGAACTAATCTAATAAGTGGATCTATCCGCAAATCACTTGTGAGAAAAACATTAAAAGTAACTTCTCTAATTCATCTCATAACTTCTAAAAAATATGATGATTGATTATAGGCTCATATAAGAATAAAGGAT
>NW_012153063.1:4208381-4209451 GCF_000956105.1 Propithecus coquereli | reverse complement strand
GCTATTGTTGAAAAAATACTTCTATCCATCTTTTTATGGACTGTTTTAAATTGTAAGGAAAGAGACACAATCTAGAAGAATAAGCTATAAAGAAATAAAATTTAAATTATTATTGCCTTTTAACATCGCCACTCCCTCACCCCCTGGTCTCATTGTATAAGATCATGGATAAGCTGACTATGAACTTGTTCCTTTAAAAATTATTATGGACCATGAAATAAGGTGAACACTGAAAGGGTGGATGAGGGAGAATAAAATAAGACCCTTGGTTGAAGTTAACCCACACTGATGAAGGAAAGAAGGAGGGGGAAGATACTGATTGCAATTCATTTATCATATGATCTCTTTTATAGAGATGAATTAAAAAAAACAACCTTGGGGAAAGGATTCATTTCTAAAAATGAAGAGAAGACTATAGCAAAAAAGGAAAGTAGAAAAAAGATTTTTGGATTTAACCAGTAATGGCCTGGACATCACAACATATAGCTGAGGACCTGATGTCAATGAAAATGCTTTGTGTTAACAATGTCCTGAGAAATATCCTTTAGAGGGAAAAAATGCAATACCCTGGTAGATTGTATGTGAATGATAAAAGAGTGGGCTGGTATATAGCTCCCTAGTCGTCTTTAAAAGAATCACATCAAAATTTAATGCCATATCATATTAGTGGTCTACATTATCAAAGGATAGCATTTTTTAATACCATATTTGGGATTTAAGAACATTTCTTTTTACTGGAGATGATTTTCATTACACGATTTGTGAAATAGTTTTCAATAAACCATGAAAGATAAAATTTACTATTTTATTAAATTTGAGTTTGGAGAGAAATTTAATTGCACATTAACTTATCACTGGAACATCCTCTGTAGGTATGAAGAAATAATATTTTACATTTCCCTTTTCCTACAGGTTTCCACACATGCATATTTTTAATTTTCAAGTGTTGAATGGATTCAACACTTGGCCTGTTATTTCCAGAGGGAACTTACTTTAAAATCACAGCATAGTTTGGATTGAATACATCACTCTGGTAACCCAGAGCTGACTGTTTACAACTGTCGTCACTA
>NW_012153063.1:4206134-4208331 GCF_000956105.1 Propithecus coquereli | reverse complement strand
CTGCTTCACCTGGTAGAGAGACCACATAGGACAAAACAAACGTGACAAATACAAACCTCGTGGAACTGCCTTTTCTGTCAATCCTTGTCTTTCTCACTCTTTCTAGCCCCAGATGCCTAACCTTTCGAAAGAAAACACTGAAAACATCCTTATTTTCTGTTCTCATCCATCGGTGCCGCCAGGCCTAGACGCTTTGCAGAGAGGCTGTGCGGTTTTCTGCAGATCCACCCTTGAATGCTAAATAACTCTGCTGTGCACACTCCTCTCTCTGCGGAGCTCAGGGAAATGGCAGCCGGAGCAATGAGTGGTTGGCATGGCAACAAGGAAAGGAAAATCTGCAACCTCTTGCATTGTTAGGCAGCTTGTTTATTTGCTTTTGGGGGTGATGCAGACGGCTTTAGTCATTTTCCAGGAGAAATGGTTCGGCACTATTTTCCTTCATATAAATTAGTACGGTCTTATATGTAATAGGCCATATTTTAAATGGGATGCTGACTCCTATTAGTAAACTTCAAATCTAGAAATGGAGGCAGGGAAATGGGAGAGGTAAGAAAAGGTAGGTTTGAATTTTCTGAGATTGAAAAGGAGAACAGGGAGAAGCTTAAAGGCATATTTAGCTTTTTTTGCATGTGAGATATGCCAAACCTGTTCTCCATAGTGTGTTTTTAAGCTTAAATTTATAACTGCAGCAACAATAAATTCGTAGATCTTGGTTCTGTTCATCACTTTGCTGCTGGAGTTATGCAGATATTACAGCACAAAGTGAGGCTTTACAAGACACAGCTCCCTTGGTAAGCTCTGGAAAGGTGACTATAACCTGGAACAGCTTTTCCAGCTCTCACTTCTTTGGCAGGGGGTGGATCTGGGTAGCACAGCTGGAAATGCTGGGGAAACAAAGGAATCCTGGGGATGCTTGGTGAGTAAACTGAAGAAATGCCCTCTAATCTTCACCTTTACCTAAGGAGACAGCTGACATTGGCTCTTGATGGTCACAAAGGCATTTTACTTTATATTGTGAGTAGTCTTTCTCACTGGTGTTCAAAGCATTGCACCTGAACATTGCCAAAAATCACCAAAGCCTGATTTTAAAAACTTTAATGTTTTGGTATTTATAAACATCTCAGAGCTGCCTCCTTTCTTCCTCTACTCAGGCTGAAAACTGGGAATAAAATTATGATTTTTTTGTATTGCTTAAAGTTACATGAATTTGACAGTTCTGCAATAGAAAAAGAATTGTCCTCTTTGCCTATAATTGATAACTGCTGCTAATGACTGCACTGCTCTCAATCTGGCGGAGTGCGGTGGTGGAACGAGCATTGGTCTGTAAGGCCAGACTTGGATTTTGGTTGTAGACATGTGATCACGGATGGGTGACTGAACTGGTAGAGGGGAGAAATGTAAAACATCATCTCACTGGTCCCTTCCAGCTTTCGATCATATTATCCACAACCATGACAGAGAATTAGCAGATTCCAACACTGTTTTCTAATAAAAGACAAATCCTGACACTTGCAAAATTAATCCTGAGAGCCGAAAAAAAAAATGCTCTCATCTAAAAAAGTTTTGAAAGCTTTCATTTATGAAGCCAAGTAATTTATAAACTATAGAAAAAAAAAATCCCACACTACCTCTTAGGGGTAGGACCGTTCAGAAGAAAGAAGAGTCACTGGATTCCTGAGCATTCAGTTCACAATTCAGCTCCCTCATTTTCTGACATGTAACACTGGGCAAGTCGCTTAGCCATTCTGTGCCTTAGTCTCATTTGTAAAATGAAGACATTAAGGACAGATATCCTCATGGAAATCACCCCCCAAAATAAAATGAGATAGCAAATTGATAGCACTGTATAAACTGAAGAGCACTATGGAAGTTTGCAATGTTATACAAATTTCCAAGCTGTAGTTTTATATACATTTCCACAATATGTTTTAAAGTGATCCTTGAGGGATGAATAGGAATTAGAAAATCTGTTCCCCTCTTTAGATGAAAAGCAAGTGACAGCAAAATTACGACTTTTTAAGAGCAACGTCAAAAACAGAACCACTACTTTGTTTGCAGATCCCTGTTTTTGCTATTAGAAAGAGCTGTATTCAAAATGACTCTACAAACATGCACATTAAAGATAGGATTTGATATAATAAATAACGGAATATAAGATGAGGTCAAAACCCGCTACATTGTTAAGTCACGTACACAA
>NW_012153063.1:4204810-4206084 GCF_000956105.1 Propithecus coquereli | reverse complement strand
AAAGGAATAGAAAGTTGAAAGAAGCACAAGTTTTACCCCAAAACATTTACAACCTAGTGATTGGGATAGAAACAAGTAGCAAGTAACCTCAGTAAAATGTTTGCTACGATTAATGCTATTAGCTAGATATAAACATGGTACTTGGGGTTGTTTAGCATAGGAAAAGACTAATTTCAGAGAATAAAATCTACATTAGCTTTCTACTTTTGCTTATGGACTTCTGCGAATGTTTCCTGTAGGGTTGTACCCTTCCAAACGTTCTTCCATCTCTTGTTGCACGTGAATGAAACCACCACACATTGGTTGGGCAAAATGTAACTTGTGTTGCAAAAGAGAAGGTTTTAGATCTATCAAACAACTGACTCTTCATGTTGAAGATGCTTATGCAGGAATCAGAGACGCTCATATGCCAGTACTATCTTGACCTGTGTTTGCAAATAAAAAATTTGGACTGAAAAACTTGAGTCTAATTTTCAGGCTGCTAAAGCTGAATCTCTATTAAAGATGATTTTTCTTTGAATCTCAATCCCTCTCTTATCTATTCATGCCTATTGCTTTTCTTTTTCAAATTTTGAGTATTTCTGAAATCAGCTGTTTTACTCTTATTTCTGTGTTCTAATAACCATGGAGCATTTATTTGCATATTTGTTAAAGGTTGCATGAGAACCTAGGGCATATGCTTTCCTCTTTCTTTGCTCATCAGCTTGGCTGGTTTTTGAACTGTATTTTCTATGCGTGTTGCTGAATGGTGACTCATTCAGTGAGATGAGCTCAATGGTGAGCCAGCAACACACGGTTCAGTGTCCTTTCCCCCCAGGACTTACGATGCCAGGTCAGATAATGCTGAGACTACCAGCTCTGCAATGCAGCACCAGTTGTTCTGTTCATCTGCTCCTGATATGATTTCCAGACTCCCCTGACAGTCAAAGCACGTGCTTTTATGTAATGTACTAAGGAGCAGTGAAGTGTGAGGGAATGAGAGGAAGAGAAAAAGGCTTGACACACTGAAGCAGAAAGAGTCGGTTTATCTCAATAGCCTGGGGAGGAAAGAGAGAAAGTGATAACTGCTAGGTATGCCTGAGTCTGTTTACTAACCTCTCTGCCGCAATAAGATCAAACCCAAAGCCAAACCTCATGGTGGCAGTTGGTATACGGTGGCAAATATTTTTCTGAGATATATACAAGCAATATAATGAAAGAATGTACATTTATCTTTCACATGTTTCAAAGAAACACATTATTGTTTGATGATGAATATATTCTCAAGATATTTG
>NW_012153063.1:4188360-4192040 GCF_000956105.1 Propithecus coquereli | reverse complement strand
ACACCCAAATCCCACCCTCTTCAAGTTGTGTTTTACTCAGCTGTAGAAAAACATCACTTGATCAAGAGTGCTATATTGTTCATATTGATACCACCACCACCACCAGAAATCATAACACTGGTGATGAATAGTTATTATTTCTTGAGCTATTCACTTTATAAACTTTACCATCTTATTTTAATCTTCATTGTAACCATGAACGGTGAAAATAGTGTTTTCATTTCATTCTCAACCATGATTTTTTACTGATAGAATGAATGTACATGCCTGTTGGGCACTGCACAGCTCCTCAAATCCTTGACTCATATTGGATATTATCACCCTCTTTTCCTATTCCACATGGATTTCTGCAGGGTACTTGCTGTTAATCAGAATGACTGCTGAAAACCCAACTTTAAAAAGATATGACATCTTCAGAAGGAAGATGTGATAGATCTAATGTAGAAACTGTGAAGTACCTGGAGCTAACAGTTCTTACATTTGACAGATGTTGAGTATCACTGTGTTTCCCCACAGTCTCTATAACACCTGGCCACACCCCTATGAATTTGCTGTGGCACCACAAGATGCTTCTGTGCACACTTTGGAAACTTTGACCCTAAGTAGAAATAATCCCTCTTCGATTTTGGCTTTCTGTACTATTCATTTGGCACTTAGACATTTGCTTTGTATCCAACTTAATTGTATGCACAGGTTTCACATCTGCTCCGAGATTATCTTGATCCATGAAGTTCATGGACCATT
The DNA here is from genome assembly GCF_000956105.1 of Propithecus coquereli. Taxonomy (NCBI): domain Eukaryota; kingdom Metazoa; phylum Chordata; class Mammalia; order Primates; family Indriidae; genus Propithecus; species Propithecus coquereli. The sequence continues at coordinate 4,191,296 of NW_012153063.1, read as the reverse complement.
CCTTGCCGACGCCCTTCCAAAAGTCATTTGAAATGCCTTTCATATTTCCCTATTAAAATTTAAATATCTTTTTAAACAGAGTGTATAGCTGATAAATGTTGCTAATTGACGGGGTACAGAAAATCAATCTTTGAGTAAGTAAGAGATAATTTTGAAGGGGACATAGCCTTTCTTACTACCTGTAGTTTATTTACTCTTTTTGGGATAAGTAACTGTCTGCAAGTTCAAATGCACTGAATTCTGAATCACAGAAAAAAGGAAAATAATGCTATAATGCAGGTTAGTGTTTCTCTATGCCATTAATGCTATATAATGACTATGCCATTAATGATAATATTACTAATGATAGAGTAAAGGTAACTATTGGTGGAAATCATACTTTGAAAAGAAGCACTTAAGAGTAAATTATATTATGTTCTCCTTCAAGCATCTGTATATTATTTTTGAAATCACCGTCTGAGGAAGCATGAAATAGTTCCTGTATTTATGTGTGTGTTTCTTTTCTTTATTTCTCTGTCTCTCTTTTTTCTTCTCTCTCTCTCTCTCTCTCTCTTTTTTGTTTTTGGAAGACTGGGGAGATAGATTTTACAATTCTTTCTGCTCTATAAAGTAAATATGCTTCTAATCAGTCTATTGATTTAGCTCCAATGTCATTTAAGAGAACCAAAAAGAAACTATTTGTGAAGTTTTCTTTCAATGACTTAAAATGCTGACGGTTTCTAGCAAAACATACATACACTGGGCTATTGGGCTGTAAAAATTCACATGATAAAAATTAAATGGAGAAATGAGATCAAGATTACAACGAATTTGGGGGAATTTCTGGCTAGTTGCCATGTTCCTCTACTTTTTTTTCTGAAAGAGGGTCTTGCTCTGTTGCCTAGGGTGGAATGCAGTGGTGCCATCATGGCTTACTGCAACCTCAAACTCCCGGGCCCATGTGATCCTCCTGCCTCATCCTCCTGAGTAGTCGGGATTGTAGGTGCTTACCACCATGCCTGGCTAATTTTTTAAAAAAATTTTTTTGTAGAGATGGGGTCTTGCTATGTTGCCCAGGCTACTCTTGAACTTCTGGCTTCAAGTGATCCTCCCACCTTGGCATCCCAAAGTGTTGGGATTACAGGCATGAGCCACTTCACCTGGAATGTTTCTCTCCTTTTAGCACCTATTTCCTCTGACTGACTGAAATTTCAGTCCTAGCACTGGTAAGAGAATCAGTGCAGTAAATTAACTCCCTTTCAGACTATACTGAATTAAAACACAAAGCAAACATTGGTGACAGCAGAGCCCTTAGTTACCTGCTGTTTCTCTGTCAGCTGAGGTCAGCTCTCCATTGATCCCATTCTCTTTGGTATTTGAATAGGTGTCCTGTGACTCATGTTCTCCAAAGGCTCCCTCTTCATCCTCCCTGTATGGGAATCCATTGGCGCTTCGGACAAGTCCTTCCCCTGCCCCGCCTTGATCCTTAATCTCAGGTTGATGTGGGTGTGCAGATGCCTCTGTTAGTTGAGTTGAGGTCCAGTGAGGAGGCTTTGCTTCATCTTTTCGTTCATCTGCCATTCTTCAATGCCTTGTAACTTCTCCTGCAATTGGAAGAGGAAAAATAGCAGCCATGACTTTGGGGAAATCTTATCTGATATTAGTAGTACCAAAATAGGAGAAATTTGTAGCATATCCAGTGGTTTTCTATGGCCAAAGAAACATATACAATAACCTATGTTCAATATCAAGAGCTTCTCATTGTTACACCTCCTTGGTTTTTATATACTGTTTCTGGAATATTTATTCTTTTAATATAAATCACCATCATTCTATGTCTACTTTTTTTTATAACTAGTGTTTGGCATTTAAGTACACATCTTAATTAACCTTCATTGACATATAATGACCATATGGTAGAGTCAAGGAATCCTTCTGCATAGGCAAAATCTGCAGTATGAGAAAAATGGTTAGAAAAAGATGGGAAGAGGAATGACAGAGGGAAAATTCTATGGAAAATTATTCCACGTACACTCTTAAAAACATGACTCCCAGTGAAACCTAGAAAAGATAATGACCAAAATATTAGTCCTCTCAGTTTCAAAGGAGTTCAATTCAAGCCAGAGGTGAAAATGCTTTTCTGGACACTGTGAATTAAAAGAAAGATAGTTTTTACTCAATTTTTCAACAAACTTCCTGAACCTTATCTATAGATTAAGAGGGAATGAGATTTTCTATTAACATAAATCTTATGGAGAGAAAGGATGAGAGTACAGTATTAGGTCTATGTCCTACTTTTGATATTATTTCACAGGTAAGTCAAATAAGAACTGAAAAAGTTAAATTATTGGCATATATCAGGAAGCTATAAGTTATAGAAAAAATGAATTAGTCATGGAGGAGGTATCTTATACATGTTATGTCTATAGCAGATATTGCACAACCTTCTTTCATAAGTTGATGCTACTAAGCTTAGAGGCGTAATTGACAAGAGGTGATTTTCCACTCAGTTTTGGAAAACTGTTGCCAGCGACATAGCCTCATTGATAGCTTATTGTCCCCACAATAAGGGTGAGGACAAAGGCAATGACTGTCTTTGATGGAAACTAAAAACATCTTCCCTTTTTCAAAGGTAACTCATGCAAAGACCTCCAAATAAACAAACAAAAATTGTATTAACACAAATCCACTTCTTACTACCAAGTTCTTTTTGGAGACATTACAAATAAATTAAATTGTTAAGAAAGGAAGCTCTCCTACCAGATTACTAAAAAGCATTGGTCTGTTTTTTACTGAATTTTGATTGTATCCTCGGTTCCCTCTGTTTTTCTGTTCCTGTGTTCCCTCAGTTCCTTAAGTACGGCCTTTTGACTGAATCCAAATTTTACAAAATAAATCCTTATATATTTATTAATACATTTTTTTTTGTTCGTTTTTCATATTTTTATTTTATTTTT